>NC_091154.1:5320069-5515069 GCF_040958095.1 Procambarus clarkii
ATTGGATATCTACTCGCTACAACATGCACAAAAACATGTTTTCCCTTGATAAATCACGGGAAAAATCACCTTTCAGTAAATGTATGATGGAATATAGTAATACCAAAAAAAAATCACAAAATATGATTAAACTTGTTATATATGCTTGAAAATTTGGTAACTTTAATGTTTCTTTCTCCTTGCCCCTCCTATTCAAACGATATTTAATTGTTATTGCATTATACAGTCAGAACAATAATTTAATGCTTATAAAGATTCACTGAAATTTTTTGCTCTGAGATGTATTTCCCGATACTGTACTTTGAATTGTGTAATGTGTCTCCAGGAGCTGATTCTGTCACCTGAGGAATGCAGTCCCGTTGTGATGTTCAGCCGAACCTTCATCCCTCTACCAGCGGCCCCTGTCCCTACACCAACATAGGTAATATTTCACCAGGTACCTTCATCACTCTACCCAGCGGCCCCCTGTCCCTACACCAACATAGGTAATATTTCACCAGGTACCTTCATCACTCTACCCAGCGGCCCCCTGTCTCTACACCGACATAGGTAATATTTCACCAGGTACCTTCATCACTCTACCCAGCGGCTCCCTGTCTCTACACCGACATAGGTAATATTTCACCAGGTACCTTCATCACTCTACCCAGAAGCTCCCCTGTCTCTACACCGACATAAGTAATATCTCACCAGGAACCTTCATCCCTCTACGCAGCGACCCCCTGTCCCTACACCGACATAGGTAATATTTCACTAGGAATCTTCATCCTCTACCAGAGGCTCCCCTGTCCCTACACAAACATAGGTAATATTTCACCAGCAACCTTCATCTCTCTACCCAGAGGCTCCCCTGTTCCTACACCGACATAGGTGATCCTTCACCAGGAAGCTTTATCCCTGCACCCAGTGGCCTCTACCCCTACACAATTAACACGCTTCCTCAGGAATTTTCTGTCATCATATGTAAGCAACATAATGATCTGCTCAGAAATGTGCTTATCAATAAATCCAAACTATAACTTGCCAAATATTTTAATTAATAAACACATTGCTCTTTTGTATTTTATATTTTGTTGTTATTGTATTAAAATGTCTTAGTTTAGATTGTTTAACTTTTGGAAATACCATTGGCAATAAAAAAAATAGGTGAAACGCCTTTATCCAATAGTCATTCCATTTGCAAAATTAAATAATGCAAGGATTCCAAGTGATTAGACATCTGTGCAAATATGAAACTGTAAGACAAGACAAATGAGTGATATTGCTACAGTATCTTAGTCTGGCTGAGAAATAAAAGTCAACCGAGATATATAAGCATGATCTGCGAGTCTTAAGTATATTCAATTGCAAAGATGTGCTATAAATTGACCACAAAAAACATGATAATGGTTAAGCCTCAGGTCTCAATGGCTGTGAATAAATGCATTTGAAAGTGTCTTGTACATCGTAACTAGTGCTAGTTAGACTGTTTCATGTACTGTTGTTATATGTACTTGATAAATCATGTATCATGATAAATCATGAATGATGTACTTGATAAACACCTTCAAAGGATACCTGATCGACCAGGCTGTGATTCATATGTCTGGTTGCGAGCAACCGTGTTGAAGGTTGCTTGCAACCAGACCACACCAAACCAGAAGGCCTGGTCAGAGACTGGGTCGTGGGATGTTGATCCTTGGAATCATCGACATTCATACATGTTAGGCTTATATTAAGGTCCCCCCCCCCTCAAGGTCAATTTACTGACTCCCCCCCCCAGGATGCAACCCCCAGAACAAGCTGACTAACTCTTGTGTACCTACTTACTGCTAGGTGAACATAGGCATTGGGTGAAAGGAAATGTGCCCAACCATTTCTGTCCCGCTCGGATTTGAACCCGGATTTCTCAATTGTGCATCGAGAACGAACCCGACTGAACTACTGAGACCAGGAGTATTACGTATACTATTACCATACTTGAACACTTCCGACACAGATGAGTTATTAACTCTTTGGAAACTTGGGTAGACAACATATTGACAATACTCCAGAGATCACCCACCGCCTCCTTGTGTTTTGATATTGTCAGGATTTCTTTATCAGGTATCGATGTCAAGAGGTTAGTTGAACACGTGGAGAGAACGACTGGCCATGCTGTAATGCTCGATTCCGTATTATCAACACCGCAACGTATTGTTGCGGAGCATGATCCACGCAATGTTCGCAACATTTCCCCAGCCATGCCAGGGGGAGACATAAACCACATGGGGTACCGAAGAGGTGCATGGTCCCCGTATGGAGTAGGGGAACAAGGAAGGTAAGCTCCCTGCATTATGAATCATATATTGTTTTATATTGCAGCACATTATAGTTACCTGTATATCTGAAACAAGTAAAGATTAGTAACGTTTACATCTCTGCTTGGGTGACACTAACTGTACACATTTACATCTCTCCTTGGGGGACACTAACTGAACATATTTACATCTCTGCTTGGGGGACACTAACTGAACACATTTACATCTCTCCTTGGGGGACACTAACTGAACATATTTACATCTCTGCTTGGGGGACACTAACTGAACACATTTACATCTCTGCTTGGGTGACACTAACTGTACACATTTACATCTCTCCTTGGGGACACTAACTGAACATATTTACATCTCTGCTTGGGGGACACTAACTGAACACATTTACATCTCTCCTTGGGGGACACTAACTGAACATATTTACATCTCTGCTTGGGGGACACTAACTGAACATATTTACATCTCTGCTTGGGGGACACTAACTGTACACATTTACATTTCTGCTTGGGTGACACTAACTGAACACATTTACATCTCTGCTTGGGGGACACTAACTGTACACATCTACATCTTCCCCCTGCTATGTCCCTTGCGTGCCCTTGCGTGCTTCTTCCTGGGGCCTTCCTTGTTCTTCTGTGTTATTTGTTACACAGTGGGTTACGGCCCCGTTTTTTGTGGTCTTGGTCACTCATTCCTTGCCCTTCTTGGCAGTGCCTGGCTTAGCCCTTCCATATACATTGGATTCTCTGTTCTCACCTAGTTGTGTTTGCGGGGGTTGAGCTTTGGCGCTTTAATCCCGCCTCTCAACTGTCAATCACCTGATGTCTCTATGGTCTCTGTGTTGTTGGTCATGTCCCTTTCGTTCCCATTTGCTGCCTGCCTTCCTCATTCCTCATCTTCCTTCTACATTCTTGTCCCTAGCTGCTGGTGCTGGGGCTGTTTTTTCTGGTGTTTTTCTTGCATTTTTCCGTTTTTTTCTCATTTTATCCTACACATTGTTGTGTGTTTTGTATGTGCATTTTGGCTCTCCTACTGCTAGGTTGGGCTTTGTCCATGTTCGATTCCCTGGTTTTCCACTGCCCCTATGTTTGGTTCTTTCCCGGCTTGCCAGGTTTGGGTTCCTGGTTTCCTAGCTTACCCTGCCAGTTGGCATTTTCAAGGTCTCGCGGTGTCCCTTCTCTCGAGTCTCACATTGGAACCATTGAGTCTCCGATCTCCTGGCGAGCTCGCTGGCGTTGGGAAGTTTTCTGTATGGCAGACATTCCATTTCCTTTGCCAGCTTGGGTTTCCGGCTCTGCTTGCTCGGTGATAACGATCTCGGGTGCAAGATCTTCCGCGGCTTTGCCTTTTTCTAGGTTTGATCGGTCCATGGCGGGGCTGGTTCTGTTCCGCCTCGAGTCTCTCACCATCTGTTGGCTGTTGGTATTCAGGTGGCTTCATTTATGGTGTCCCACCTGTGTGCTACTTGGTGGCGGTGTGGATTTTTGGTGGTTCTTCCATTTTCTTTTTGTCCCTTCTGAGGTTTGCCACGTTTTGTTAGCGTGGTCTTGTCTTTCTCTTGTGGAGGTTCGGGGCAGTCATCTTGCCACATACTATCGCCTTGTCTCGTGCAGCACTGGCGGAACCATTCCAGGTTGCTTCGGTTTTGGAATTGCCTCTGCACCGCTTCGCGAGCCGTTTCTGGTGTAGTTCACCTCTGGCCTGCTCTTGCACCCTTGAGCCATCATGGTTCTTGGATTGCAGGCTCTCTTCTCTTCTCGATTTGTTGTGGCCCTTGGGTTCTAGATGGTTTTTCGAGGCTCTTTTCTTGTGGACGTTGGCTTTGGGGGGGGGGGGGGGGGGGTCGGGGTGATTCATGCCCTCCTCTGGCGCCTGGGTTTCAGCTCTTTTGGTTCTCATGATAGGTATGTTCGCTTGCAGCCGTCTCCTTCTTTTCTGGTGAAGACTGGCACGGCTGCTTTCCAGAGGGATTATAGAGTTATTAATGCTTCGTTGGTCTGGCTGAGGGTTCATTGTGTGTTGTGTTCGGCTGCAACACTTCTCCGTGCTTGGCGTGCCATGGCTGCCGTGACCTAGGTCATGTTTTGGGTTGTTCCGGGTTCCCTCCTTCTCTGTTTCAGGGACTGGTTCTCTCGGGTCGTCCTCGGGGTGGTTTGGTTTTGCCAGCCTGCGGTCTGTTCCCATGACCACGTCATTTGTAGGTTGGCTCTGGGTTCCTTCGTTGATGTTCCTGGGCCTTGTCGGGCCTGTGTGGCCATGGGTTGGCAGTTGCAGTTTTGTCTCCACTTTGCGTTGAGGTGTGTGCAACTTCCACCTCCTGGGTTAGGTCCCTCTTGTGTTCATCTTTGGGTAGGTAGCTCCGGGGAGCCTATGGGGCTCCTCCCCCAGAAAACCAGTGTTGAACGTAATGAAACGCCATTTTCTGGGTGAGTCCCGGAGGCTCTCCGGCAATCTTCCCCTCCTTCCAGTCGGCGATTTTCGCGTGTTTTGATGTCCAGCCTCAGAACTGAGAGATGGATAGCCGGCGTGGAGGCCTGGGGCTTCCCCTTTCCCCTCCCAGGGAAGGGGGAGCTGCGCAGAAAGCGGCCCGGCGACAGGTGATGTCATACTTGTTTGCTCGTTTCTGTTTGGGGAGTTCTATCCACTTGTTCAGTTTTTTTGTAGCAATTATCGCCAGAATAGAAGTTTTTTTGGGATGCCTACCTTTCTGGGTGCCTAACTCAGTCAATGGCATACATAGAATGCTTCCAACCACATGGGGGTTTCTATAGGCCATTCCTACTCGTGGCTCTCTGAGGGGACCAGTTTCTGGCTCGTGGTCCCCGGTAGGCCCCCAGAACTCCATACACATGACTGATGCCAAAGTCTGAGAGTAGCATATCAGCCTGGATAGCTCCAGAGAGCCTCCGGAACTCACCCAAAAAATGGCGTTTCATTACATTCAATGTTGGTTTTTTATGTCCAGCCTCAGAACTGAGAGGTGGATGGCTGGTGCGGGGGCCTGGGGCTCCCCCTTCCCCCTCCCAGGAAAGGGGGAACTGCGCAGATGGAGGTGTGGCGACGTGTGACGTCATACTCATTGTCTCGTTTTGTTTGGGGAGTTCTATCCACTTGTTTGGCTTTTTGTAGCAATTTTCACCAGAATCGGGTTTTGTTTTGGGACGCTTACCTTTCTGGTGCCTAACCCAGTCGATGGCAGAAATAGAATGCTTCCAACCACATTGCTCATCGTGCCTTTGTGAGGGGAGGGGGGTTCAGGTTCTGGCTCGTGGTCACTGGAAGGCCCACAGAACTCCATACACATGACTGATGTCAAAGTCTGACATTAGCATATCAGCCTGGATAGCTCCAGGGAGCCTCCGGGACTCGCCCAGAAAATGACATTTCATTACATTCAACGCTGGTTTTTTACTGTATTATTATTATTATTATTATTATTATTATTATTATTATTATTATTATTATATGTCATTAAGAGACTAGTAAAAACTGTGTAGCTCTTTGGTACGAGCTTCATCGTGTGTGTTGAGTTGAGGCATTACTCCTCTAAACAAAGTTAAACATTTCTGCAGGTGTTTACTGGCTCTAGCGACCCACGACCAGAGAGTAAACATTGTTGGCCGAGTGGGTCGAAAGTGGGAGAAGCTGTGGGACCTCTCGGTTCACTGGCATCGACACATCTCCTCTAATTCTTGGGCGGCCGTTGCCGGTCATCCCCATGCCACTCAACTGGAGACATACACCGCTCGTATGCACATGCTATCTGTTTATGGTTAGTGTTTGTGTCCCCAACATGTGTATAACAAAATGGGATTGTAAATAAGGTGATAAATATATCTAGACAAAATGGAATATAAAAAATGGACATAAACTGGATAAGTTTAGATTTAGGAAAGACTGGGGGATAAATACTGGTTTGGAAATGTTATTTATGCCATTTTTCTGTACAAGATTGTTTCAGACATTGATTAGACATATGAATGAGTGTGGGGTGGATATAAATAGGAGCTGCCTCATGAGGGCCAATAAGAGCTGGCTCATGAGGGCCAATAAGAGCTGGCTCATGAGGGTCAATAGGAGCTGGCTCATAAGGGTCAATAGGATCTGGCTCATGAGGGCCAATAAGAGCTGCCTCATGAGGGTCAATAGGAGCTGCCTCATGAGGGCCAATAGGAGCTGCTGCATATGGTCCAATAGGACCTGTCTTGAGTGGATCAATAGGAGCTGCCTTGTACAGGCCAATAGGAGCTGCCTTGTACAGGCCAATAGGAGCTGCCTTGTACAGGCCAATAGGAGCTGCCTTGTACAGGCCAATAGGAGCTGCCTTGTATAGGCCAATAGGAACTGCCTCATATGGGCCAATAGGAACTGCTTCATATGGGCCAATAGGTTTTTTTGCCATTTTCAATAAGACTTGTGTTCATTTGTTCTTATTTTTCCTTCAGTACTTGGTCTATTATATAGATCTGCAGGTAGTGAGATATTCCAAGGCATGAGTTTTGGCTTTAGTATTTTGCATTGAGTCAAAAATGTTAGCTTTCTTTAATAATTTGTCTTGTGAGAAACTACGTGTAGATGAGTTACTTATTGACTGCACGCATTGACTGTAGTTCCTCATATATTCATGCAGAAATTGAGAGGATAAATTAAAATGTATTTGGAATTTGTGAATACTGTGCTCACACAGACACTCAAAACACATGCGTATACAGTACACCCATGCATGCACACATGTCAGATTCGTTAACCTCATCCTTGAGACATTCATGTATCAACATGTTAAGCAGGCCCTTGTGTGTATTTATATCTCAATAAGCTTACTTCCATTTCAATTTCAAATTACAGTAGTTAATCGTGTTTATTTATATATTAACAGAATTTCAGTGGACCCCTGTATATGAAGATTCTCAAGGTAGTTTTAGCATACTGATTACACTGACAGCGGGCAGCCATGCTGTCTTTTGGAGAATACCCACAAACTTCACTGGTGCCGAGGAAGTCAGAATTTTGACTATACAGAAGATGGACATAACCCTTGCGTCAGCAATTCACTGGCATAGCATTACCAACAAAGTTGGTAGGTGGAACAGATCTCTGTTTATTTAACCATGGCAACGACTTGAGATGTAGCTCATGGCCTCTACCTCTTGAATATCTGGTGCATTTTCTGATGGGAGCCTCGTTGGCTCCCTGTAGCCAGGGAGCCTCCAGGGTTCACCCAGAAAATGGCATTTCATTATATTCAGTGTTAGGTTTTTTCTTTCTGATATTCTTGCAGTTTCTTGAGCATGTGCAATGAAATCATGTGTACCAGGGGAGTCCATGGATGTGGGTTCGATCTCATTCTATGGCCTCAATTATTTTCTCATCAAGATGAGTATAGATTTAGTTGATGATAACATTTTGTCTGTAAGATTTTTATCAAATCTAACAAAGATAATCAGAACTAGTACATATAAAACAGAAGAGAAGGCAAGGTGGGGTGAAGGATTTGATGCATCTTAATTTATATTTTATAGTGTCAAGATCAATTGTGACAATTTTAATTCCTCATATTTCTTAACCAGGATTAATCAAGTATTTATGTGCACTCGTACAAAACCTGTACATGTTTCCTTGATCACGATGGCTTGGTTTGTATTATTAAACAGTTTTTCAAGGTTTGGAACTTCCCGCTCCTAGGTTATTATTGTTATAAGATAACCTCTTAGTGCTTTGGGGCTCATTGACTTTTTAGTAAATGTCAACTAAGTTGCCATGATTGAGGAAAGATGCACAGGTTTGATGAAAGATGTACAGGTCACGTTATTGTGACTCGTCGTCTGCATGTACAGTAAATGTTTTGTATGTTAACTCTTCCGTGTTTGATCAATCCCGGCCTGGCCTCAATGCATGTTATTTTCTATATTTATTTCTGCAGCTGTGAATGAGCATATTTATCATCGCCTTGGTTCCTTCGTCTTCGTCCGCCATCTTATTTATTATGATCATATTTCCTCTATTCCACCCTCTCTTCTTGTGTTGTTAAATTGAATTCCTTAAACTGCCTTCACAGCTCGGCATCCTTATCTGGCACCAATCATACAGAAATTTGTAATTGTTTTTCCTGTGAAATTAATTAGCAGGTAACATAAGATAAGATAATGTTTATTCAGGTGAAACTACATGCATTCAAAATGATTTACAAGCATTATGTTGGATTTCTAGATAGAGCTAGTACACACTATGCTTAAAGCCACTAATAATCACACAGCGTTTCGGGCATAATAGTTATAGGGTCGATGGATTGTTTTGAGTGTAGGTTAGACATACAGTATATATGAATATGTTTGGGTGGATAGAAATAGGAGCTTCCTCATATGAACTAATAGGCCATTTGCAGTTTCCTTTTTATTTACTATATGAAAAAGCTTCTTCAGTTCTCAGTCCTACATTGTGGCTTGTTGAGCTTGACACTGTTGCTCCTGGTCTGTGTTACATCTGACCTTTTGAAGAAATTGTCTGGATCAACATCCTGAAAATTGTTCAGCATTTTAATTAAGTGTCGATGAGATCAGTCCTGTCACACCTGATTGAATGAGGCCTCCAGACCTAAACACTTTGGGAGAAAGTTTTGAAACACCAGCCTACTTCTATCCCAAGATATGCTGGTCTAGGTAGATAGATGGGTGCTGGTCTAGATGGATACAAGTTATCTTCTTGAGGTTATCTTGAGAGGATTTCAGGTCTTAGTGTCCCCATGGCCCGGTCCTCGACCTGGCCTCCTTTTTTGTTACATATCCCCAGGAAGCAAACCGTAGCAGCTGTCTAATTCCCAGGTACCTATATACTGCTAGATGAGCAGGAGCATCAGGGTGAAAGAAACTCTGCCCATTTCTTTCTGCCTCTGTCGGGGATCGAACCCAGACCCTTAAGACTACGAATTCCGAGCGCTCACATCATACACAAGATAGTTTGCCGACAGATTTTAAAACCTACCTAAACTTACCCAACATAACCTAACCAAACCAAATCCAAACTAACCAAACCTAACCCAGACTAACCTAATCTAACCTAATTGAGCCTAACACAGCCTAACCTAATACTCCTAACCGCTAATGATGTCAACAGCTTAGATAATCAGAAAACGAGCCTTGTCAAACTGTCTTGTGTATGATTTGACCATAACCCATCTATGTATACCTCTTTCAGTCATCCACACATGATCCTAACATATTGCTTCACGATGTCTTTATGCACAAACATTTCGCCTCTAATCCATCTTCCTGCCAATTGTCTTGAGTATATTAACGATTATACTGTTGATGCCAATTACTTTTTTCTTTCCCTCTAGCTGGACAAAAAAACTTTTGCGCATGTTTCCTCTCATGTGATTCCTATGTTCACCTAGTAGTAAATAGGTACCTGGGAGTTAGAAATCTGTTGAATGGAGGGGGGGGGACCTCAATAATAGGTACCTGGGAGTTGTACAACTGTTTTGTGGGGAGGAAGGGGGGACCTCAATGAGCCTAAATGCAGGCTTCCTGTCCCCAGTAACAATAATTATTATTAAGTCTTCTTCATTGGAGACTATATTTAGTTTATTCCCAATTTACCTGAGAGCCACTATCTTCCTAGTGGCCTCGACGAGGACAGAAAGTTGGAGGCTTATCAAAAGTCCCCCATTCATTGTGATGATTTTGTCAAGCTGGATTTTAAAATTCAGCAGTGTTTTGGCATTTACTGCTTCAGCGGGTCAGCGGTTCCACAGGTTTATAGCCCTATGGATGAAAAACCATGTCTTATTTTCAGTCCTACGTTGTGGCTTCTTGAGCTTGAAACCATTGCTCTTGGTTTGCGTTACATCTGCTATTTTGAAGAAGTTGTCTAGATCAACATCCTCCAAATTGTTCAGTATTAAGTAAACTTAGTATTAAGTAAACTCTTTAATGTATCATGGTCCATGGGTCAAGGCATGCCTCGGGAGATACCCGGGACACTGGTTTGATCTTCGTCCTGCGCTGATGAGTTTCTCATAGCTTTATCACGTTATGGCAATTTCCTCATGTGTTTCCAGGGTATCTGATTGTTGGCAGTAGCAGTGGACTGGTAAAAGTCTGCTATTGCCAGCTGGATGGTGATGATGCTGTTATGACGGACTTGGGGTTTGCATACGACGTCAAAGACAGGTAAGGCCTCCTCCCCTCCTTTCTCACCCATTTTCCACAACAAAATTTATGCTAAATTTAACACTTTTACCTAAATTAATCCAGCCAATTAAATAATTATAATTGATTGGATTAATTCATGCCAAGTTGTTGATTGTCAATCAATTACTGAAAGAATACAGTATTCTTGAATCTTCATTTATAACATGTAGTGAATTAGATAATATAAATGTAAGTCTGGGATTATATAATTTAGATTGATAAAATTGGTGATAGGTATAAAATTATGTAAAGAAGAATTGTATGTACAGTGGCACCTCGATTAACGAGCGGCTCTATTTACGAGCATTTCGAGTAACGAGTGAGCCACTCACAGCAAATTTGTCCTCTATTGATGAGCTTCACCTCTATTAATGAGCAAAACCACATGGTGCTTCCTAGCGTCTCGCGGGTTCTCGCAAATTCTTGGACACCTCTGACGCCAGTCTTGTTTTTGTATCGTGCACGACAAGTATCCCTCAGCATTTATTTGTGCTTTTTTGTTTTGTGGTTTTGTGACTACAATTTGTAACGCACAATGTCGCCAAAGAAGCTGCTTCCTAAAGATAGTGTTGTCAAGATGAAGAAAGACACAATTACTGTGGATTTGAAGAAGGAAATTATAGCAAAGCATGAGCGTGGTGTCTGTGTGACTGGTCTCACAAGGGAGTATTGCAGGGCCTCATCAACAATTTGCACCATTAGTAAGGGGATGAGGAAGTAAGGGAGGATGCTGCCTCTTCCAGTGAGATCAGGGAAGTGTTGGGAATGTCTGAAAAGGTGACCGCATTCTTGGAAAAGCATCACCCTGATAAAGCAGTGACAACCCGATGTGTGAACATGTTTAATGACAATATGCTGTCTCGTTTTAGGAACATCCTAAAACAAAGACAAAAGCACTTGTCAATAGACACGTTCTTTGCAAAAGTAGAGAAAAGAAGAGCCAGTGATAGTGAACCACAACCCGGTCCCAGTGGGGTGAAATTCCCAAGAAGAGAGAGCCCGCCTGACTCAGAGGTGGATTCTCCTTCCACACCTTAACCCCTCTCCTCCTTCCCACCTCCCCATCGTCTCCCTCAAGCCAGCAACGACTCTTCATAAGGTAAAGTAAAAATGAAAACGGTACAACAAAACATTTATAATTACATGTGCAGTATTATATTTACATTATAAAATGTTATACAAGTATGGATGTTTTTGGGAGTGGAACGGATTAAATTTATTTCCTTTATTTTAAACAGGGAAATTTGTTTCTTAAGACGAGTTTTCCACATAACGAGCTCGGTGCCAGAACGGATTAAACTCGTTAATCGAGGTGCCACTGTATAGTAGTAGTAGTAGTAGTAGTAGTAGTAGTAGTAGTAGTAGTAGGCATCCATCAGTCTCAGGAGACTTTGGAGTTGCACTCTGGTTGTCGGTCTTCGTTCAAAATTCTTTGAATGTCGGTAGTACATTCTAAGATAATAGCGTATCCTCCATATCACTTCCATTATTTAATATTTTGTTTATAGGTCTTAATCTACTCGGGGTGTAATGGGGTATATAATCCTAAACCCATGTCTTCTCTGTATTCTGTGATGTGTTGCAACATTCTGAATTTTCATTTCAGTTTTTTTCTATGTGGACACTACTTAGCTGTATATCCAAGTTTTGATGTTGGGGCATGTGATGTTGAACTACTTTATCTGCACCCGAGTGCTGAAGGGTTATACGTAAAACTTGGAATGGCTTCAGTAGAGGCCTCGAGACTTCCTGTCGATTTAGTAGAAACCCATATTGTATAACTTTCAAGTCAAGGTAGTACAGTGGTAGAGTTTGTGGCTGGCAGTGCCTTGGTTTGAGTCACCTCAAGAGCTACAGTTAATTTTCTCAAGGGAGATATTAATAAGACATTAAATACAGTATGTCAAAACATAATAGAACACGAAGCAATGGGTATCAATTGGATAAATTTAGATTTAGGAAAGACCTGGGTAAATACTGGTTCGGTAACAGGGTTGTGGATTTGTGGAACCAATTACCGGGTAGCATAATAAACGTTGGATCCCTTGATTGTTTTAAGTGTAGGTTAGTCATATATATTAATGAGATTGGGTGGATATAAATAGGAACTGAGATGTATGGCCTAATAGGCCTTCTACAGTTTCCTTGAGTTTTATGTTCTTATCTGTCTATCCAAATGTCTTCTACCTTTCATCTTTCTCCATCCCCACCCTCTCCCTTAATCTTTTCCCCTGTATTGGATATGCTAAGATATACTGTATAACATATCCAATATGTATATATTGGACTTGTTAAGAGTTAGGAATGCCCTGGGTAAATACTGGTTTCAAAAGAGAGCTGTTGACTTATAGAACAAATAACCAAATAACATAATACATGTGAGATGGTTGGATTATTTCAAGAGTAAGTTAGACATATATATGAATAAGTTGGGAGGATATAAAGACTGTTCCGCCCTGGGTTCGAACTCGGAATTCTCGACTGTGCATCGAGAATGAACCTGACTGTACTATTGTACCGGGACCCGGGATCGGGATTTGAAGTGATACGAGTACAGTATATCGTAATAGGGAGAGAAAGAAGAAAGTGAGATTTACAGTTAGAAAGTATGTTAGTGTGACCAGTTTGTTGTGGGCAGTATTGGGACGTGTGCGCAAGGGCACAAACTCCAGGATAGAGGACTCTTACCTCTATATTAACGTAACTTGTCCTGTAATACAAAATTATGTGAACCATATCACGGTGTTGTTACAATGATCTTTGGTTGATTTGTATTTGCATGTAATGTAATTTTTTCTTTTGTAATAGAATGCGGGTAAATCACATCCACCTATCGCACGTAACGGCGGATCAGTATCTGTTGCTAGCGGCCAAACATAATGTCTTGTTGGCCTCAACGGTGAAATTGTCAACAGATAATCTTACTGTAGCATGTGCAGCTTTCAGCCATGTTGGAAAATTGGCCATTTCAGGTACAGTATGTTATGGTTGGCGGATATTCTTGCCGTCTAGCATATTTTTTTTTTTTTTGGGGGGGGGGATTACAAGTGTGTTTTGGATGACTGACAATCTTGTTGCCAAGGGGATTATGAGATTTGTACATAGCTATGGATAATTTATATTCTTGCCTGCAGGAAGATTATGGGACTTTTCAGTTGGTGTGCAAATGTATAGAGTATAACTTATATTGCTTGCATTTGATCCAGCAATCCAGTGGAAATGACAGGATTGTGGAGTCCTTTAGTAATATCTGTTCCACTATCATCACTATATTCATCAGCTTTATTATTATTGTCATGATGATCATGATCATTACTGCTTTTGTTGCCATTGTCAACATAATCTGTCGCAATACAGAGTCACGTATGAAAAAAAGATTACAGATGCAGACAAATGTGTTAAATGCATCGGACCAAACCTTTCTGATGGCAAAATATGAGTAATGAACACTCATCTGCCACCTAAGTAAAACTGAAGGTAGTAAGACTTAGTCGGGCCAGCGAGAGGTTAAAGGCCCCACACAGAAATATTCCTTAAAAAAAAATAAAAAAATTACCCCTTTGGAGCGTGTAACATCTTAAAATACTTTCCTTCATGTGTTTTGCCAAGGGATTGCTGGATACATTTATTTGTCAATGAATATGTTAATAGTATCATAGAGAAAAGTGATAGAAAAATCAGCAGTATTAGAATTAATAATTTGATAATTTATCTACAAAAAACCAGCGTTGAATGTAATGAAACGCCATTTTCTGGGTGAGCCCCGGAGGCTCCCTGGAACTTATCGGACTAATGTATGTTATATTAGACCGGGACATTAGCTAAGGAGTTCAGACCTACCAGGGACCAGCGCCAGAGCCTGGCCCATTCAGAGAGGTTTCAGGGAGCAATGGCCCTGGAAAACCCCCTTGTGGTTGGGGTTTTCCTTATCTGCCATCGACCGGGGTTAGGCACCCAGAAAGGTAGGCGTAACAAAACAAACCCTATATGGTAAAAAACTAAAACAAAAAACTGAACAGAGAGGTAGAAACTCCCTACAATCCCAAGGAAACAAGTAAACAAGCAAACATCTCACTTTACTGCCGCGCTGATCGTCCGCGCAGCCCTCCCTGCGAGAAGGGGAGGGGGGAGCCCTGGACCTACCGCACCGGCTGCCTAGCATCAGTTTGGAAGCTAAGCTACAACCAATGCGAAAAACCACTAACTGGTGGGAGGGAGGGTTGCCAGGAGCCTCCGGGGTTCACCCAGAAAATGGCGTTTCATTACATTCAATGCTGGTTTTCTGTGGGGAGCCCCTACTTCTCCCTGGAGCTTCATACCCAAAGAGAAGGAAAAGAAAGTGCTGACCCGGGAGGTGGCTGCCACAAACTCCACAACGCGAAGCCGAAACAACAGGCTGCAACCTGCGACCCAAGGCAACAAGAACACACAGGAGCAGACACGCATAAAGAATGGGCGGCCAAGAACCTGTGCGACCCTCAAATCCCTGCGCCCAAAATGAACCCTAGACGTCGCTAACACAGCAGCAAAAGCTGCAAACATCCGAACAGCACGGGCACAAAGACAGACCGCAGGCTGGAAGACAAAAACTCTGCGGACGACCTGGGAGACCCGAGCCCTGAAACAGGGAACGAGGGGAACCGGATCAACCCTAAGCACATCCCCAGACACTGTACGCAGGTAACGGCAAAAAAAAACGCAACCGGACAACACAGAACGCACCCCTGGCCAAACCAATCAAGCATCAATAACCCAAGAACCCCTTCAGAAAGCAGCCGTCTCGACCGTCGCCAGAAGGACGGAGAAAGGCTACAAACGTACAAACCTACCACCAGTACCAAAGAGCATAAACCTGAACCGAAGGGGCTACCACAAACCGAGAAGATAAAAAGGCACCCTAATCAAGGACCAGTACGCCTCAGGTGACGCATGAGCAGGCCGGAGGTGAAACAAAACACAAGAAAGTGTACGAAACGGGGTAGATGTGACGTCCACCCCAAACGCAAGCCGGAGTGGCTCTGCCAGCGCCGCACAAAACGAGGCAACAGTAAGAAACATCAAATAACTGTAGTCCTGAAAACCCAAGAAGGGACAAGACAACCCGATGCAAAAAAGAAGACAACCTACGAAGAGCAAGAAAAAGTGCATAGAAACACCAGGAATGTCATACTGTTGCCGAGACGAAGCTCGCAGGTGGGACACCATCAACAAAGCCACCTGATCACCACAGAGATGGTGATACCCGCGTCAAAATACCAGTCGCGAAGAGCCGAGGAGAAGACCGAACCAGTCACATACAGGACCGATCTGACCTACCGAAAGAGGCGGAGCCGCGGGAAAACGCCCCGGGTTCGGACACCTATCAAGCAGTGTCTGAAAATAAAGCTGGGCCGGCAACAAAGGGACCATAAGGACTACTTTCGTGGGAATGGGCTCCAACCGAGCCAGAACCCAAAGCAACAGCTGGACCGGGAGAAGAGGAACAGGTACCCCCACTTTGACCAGTCCTGCCGAAGAGCATCTACCGTGAATGCCTCGCAGGCGGGTAAGGACGCCACATAGAATGGGCGACGCCTAGACCATGCTGACTCGAAGACATCCATGGCCAGAGTCCATACGTCTGGCAGAGCCACCAAAACGAGTCGGCGACGACTGGCCAATCCGCGAACAGAGGAATGAACCGAGACAGCTGTCCGCCAGGACGCAGGACACACCCCGGATATGAACCTCACGGTTAGCCAAACCCCGAGAATCCAGCAAACGAGCCACTCTAAGGGACCAACCCCAAAGGTCAAACACCTAAGAGAAACCCTGTGGTTCCGGCAAAGAACCGCCAGAGAACAGTCCGAATGAAGCTGAATGGTAGAGCATCGAGTAACCCAAACCCTCCAAAGCGCAAACCAGACAGCCACGAACTCCCGAACCGTGCTGTGAGCCCGATAGACGGACAGACCCCACCATCCCCGGCCGACCTGGTGAGCACTGGTCACAAAGCCCCAGCCGAGAGATGACCCGGCCATGAACACATCGAGCGAAGGCTCGGGGAGGTGCCAAGGCATGGAACCCTGAAAACCCCAAAGAGGAAGCTGGTGACACAGCACCAAGACAAGATCCCGGAGGAACGAACCCAACGATTGCAAGAGAGGCGGAAGGGAAGTCTCCGAAGGAAACAAACAGACGCCAAAGCCAAACCCGACTCCGCGGGCAGACCAGCACGTCGAAGTTCAGACTCCCGCACAACTGCTCGAGCAACCGCTGAGCAACCTGGGACCCCCTCATGAACAGCCGAAGGCGGGACCACAGCCGCAGCAACACTTCTGGAGGGAAAGACAAGGAGCGGCCCAAGAGCCTTAAACAAGACCCAGCCAGGTCCGAACCCGGGACAGAAACAGATGGAACTGCCTCCAGATCACCAGGAAACCAAACCCAGTGATCTAGAAAGAACCAAAGAACCACACCCCTGGTGAGCAGACAAGCAGACCGACTGGGAGCCCACACCAGCCAGTCGTCAAGGTAGGCCAGACACCGAATCCCAAGCAGACTCAAACAGGGCACCAAGATTCGGTAAAGATGCGTAAATACACCAAGTGCCAATTACAAAATAGGGAAGGCAACAAAAGCAGCAAGCCTGATGCCCCACCACCAACTGTGCCAGTCCCGTAAAACTGGAGAGGAACGTGCCAACAATTGACCTGGAGGTCCAGGGCCACCATCCAGGCACCCGGCCCCAACAGAAGCCGGACAGGAGACAACAGTCCTCCGATGAGGGCATAGAATCCAGGGCACAGACTGAAGAAGTCCAGAAGAACCGCAGATTCGACAGGCCCATGTCTGCATAGAGCAGGCGGGAACTCCAGAAGGATGGGGCGGATCGACCACGTCCAACGCACCCACTAAGATGACATGACAAAGCGCAGGGAAAGAAGCCCACCCCGCCAGCCCTGAATTCCCCAAAGGGGGAGAAGCCATCCACCGCCGCCACCAGAGGCCGGAAGACAACCAAAAGCGCCCACTAACTGCGGGACCATGTGAGAGTCAACAGAGCAAGCTACTCCCCGAGTGCCCCGTCAACAGAGAAGGGAACAGAGCCTCTTCCGAAGAAAAAGTATACATACACATATACACATACACACACACACACACATATATATATATATATATATATATATATATATATATATATATTATATATATACACATGTATATACACATACATATATACATACACACACAAGGTATGTTACACACACGTGCGTATGCACATACACATGTGCATACACACACAGTGTACACATGTACATGTACATGTGTACACATAGGTGGAAATTGAGTGCCCAAATGAGCCACAGAGATATTAGAAAAAACTTTTTTAGTGTCAGAGTGGTTGACAAATGGAATGCATTAGGAAGTGATGTGGTGGAGGCTGACTCCATACACAGTTTCAAGTGTAGATATGATAGAGCCCAATAGGCTTAGGAATCTGTACACCTGTTGATTGACGGTTGAGAGGCAGGACCAAAGAGCCAGAGCTCAACCCCTGCAAACACAACTAGGTGAGTACATACACGTGAGAAGAAAATTACAAGCCGCCGACCCCGGAACTCCAGAAGGCAGAACCGGGTCACACACGAGGAAACAATGCCCCCCTGAACCCACAAAGGGGGGCCCAAGAGGAAGAAACCTCCGGAACGAAACCAAAAAACCCAAAAGAACCTGGAATCGAACCAGGGGGAGCCCAAACCACCACACTTGCCGGCGGAGATACACCACAGAAAGGCAAAGCACAGCCCCCAGACAGAACCCCCAGGGAAACGGTCAAAACAGACCAAAAACCAAGGGACAAGGTGTGGGAGCGAGCATAACAGACAGAGTCCAAACCCTAGGGCCCAGACCCAAAACAGACAAAACGGAAAACCCGGTGTAAAATCAACACTCAAATGTTCCCAGAGGAACAGGAAACGGGCAGAACACACCAGAAAAGCAAAGAAACAACAACAGGAGAATAAAACCCCTGAAAAAGGTGAAAAACTCACCCAAGGCACTCGCACACCCAGGCGCATGTAAATAAATTGCAACGCCGCCCTGGTGGCCATGCCGGGAAATCGGTAGAAGAAAATGGCCACCAGAACAGAGGGCTGTGATCGACGCTAAAGATACGAAAACACGCCAGCAAAAGTGGGAAGCAAGCAGACTGGATGGACGAAAAACTCCGCCCAGAAGCAGAAAACCCAGGCAGGGGCAAACCACCCCAGAACTGCTAGCAGTCATCCCCCACAGCCCCGGGAACCCGCAACAGAGGCCCCGGGGCAGAGCCGTCCTCCAAGCCCTCTGCCCTTAAAGAAAAGGAAGAATCCATGGGAAAGGCAGCAAGAAAGGGCCGCTGGTAAGACCCAGAAGCCTTGGCAGGAGAAACAGGCTCAAAAACCTCTGTCCCAAACCCGAACGGGGCAGCCCCCGAAAAACGCCCGAATCTCGGTCCCAACTAAACTCTGCCCGACTCCGAAACCCGCAGACGGTCCGGAGCCGGGAACAGGGAGGGAAAGGGGCAAACAGCACCTAACCAAAACGAGGCAGCCCCAGGACATCCGAGTGGGAAACCAACCTAGCGTGTTGCAGCAACCTAACCTAGCTTGCAACACGGATGTCGCCTGTACTCTGAACAGTAATAACATCAGGAGAGTACTGGAGAACAAGCAGAGAATATATCTCGCAAGACTCCGGGTCAAGGTGTCAGTGACCCAACAGGCAACATGACGGAGGTAAAAATGATGACTGTCACCCGGAAACAAGGGCACAGCAATCAACGATCCCATACAAGATGGATTGGAACCTGGAAGACACATTCAATGGTCCACCGAGCCCCGACAGGGGTTTCCAGGGCCCGTAAGATGATTGCTACGGGAAGCCCTGGCAAGGTGTTGCTAACCGGTTAAGAAACCCAAAAATAACAAGAGGGTAGAGAACAACACTGAAAACCCCTGCGACGTGTACAATTACGGGGGCCTAGCAGATGGCCACCAAACACTACCAGTGGAACTATAGCCACACTAGACAGACCCCACCAGGCAAATGAAAATAAAAACAAAAGAAAAACCCCGCAACAGTACACCGTCTCCAGAGGCAACAGGAACCGGTCGCCGCTTAGGTGGCAGGTCGCGCAACACCTTGACTCCTAACCAGGGCCAAACAAGGGCCCCAAGCTCCAGCTGGTCCCAAGGGCGAGGCAAATGCCAAGCAGCAAGAACCTCTACGGGAATGGTTCCCGAACGCCCCAGGGAAGATAACCCTGTCACACAGGTTCCTTCCCTAAGCTGGGCGCTTAGGGAAGGAAGCCCCTAAGCGCATGCAGCCCCAGCACTGATGAGGTACTCCTGGCTACCGCACAACACAACACACGGCAGTGAACTCGACACATGGCAAACACCGCCTGGGAAACTGAGGCCAGAGAAGCGTCTATTCCGGTTGACATTAGCTTACGAACTGATGCTAGGCAGCCAGTGCGGTAGGTCCAGGGCTCCCCCTCCTCCTCTCGGGGTGGGGAGGGCTGCACAGACGATCGGTGCAGCAGTAAAGTGTAATGTTTGCTTGTTTGCTTGTTTCCTTGGGATTGTAGAGAGTTTCTACCTCTCTGTTCGTTTTTTTGTTTTAGTTTTTTACCATATGGGGTTTGTTTTGTTATGCCTACCTTTCTGGATGCCTAACCCTGGTCGATGGCAGATAAGGAAAACCCCAACCACAAGGGGGGACATGGTTTCCAGGGCCATTGCTCCCTGAAACCTTTCTGAAGGGGCCAGGTTCTGGCGCTGGTCCCTGGTAGGTCTGAACTCCTTAGCTAATGTCCCGGTCTAATATAACATACATTAGCCTGATAAGCTCCAGGGAGCCGCAGGGGCTCCCTACAGAAAATCTCTTTAAATCATGCTCTTGAAACCAAAAATAGTTTATATAAATGTAATTTTTAGCAAAGGCGATGAAATCCATGCAGCAGTTTGTAATTTTATACTATACATATTTAAATATACCAGCCAATCCTCCTAAAAAGAAAGTACTTATCGTAAGTATTGTGTGGAAAGCACCAATATGTAGGGATGAACCACCAGAAAAAAGTTGACCTTTGTGTTATTGCATTGGGCCAACTGGGGGACATTTAATGGCAACATAAATATAAAACCTAGCCTAACCTCTCATAGCAATCCTAGACTTAAGGCAAGCTATCTTAGGCCTAATCTGCTATACTAGGCCTTGGAGTATTTAAGTTTGTATGTTAGCTTTATTTTCCTGGACAATAAAATGAAAAGTACAAAAGGGAATTATTGATAGTCCATCATATTGGTACTTTTGACCAAATAATTACTATAAATGTTGATATACTCATTTCAGGAGGGTGAGTTGAATATACTGTATGGCAAAATTACAATGTTATTTTTGTCTTACAGGTTTGGTCGTTTTGAAAAACAAGAATGTCTACGTGTCAGTAAAGGACGGCACCTTGCAGCACCTGGTGGTTAGCATATCTCCAGAAGGAGAAGTCTCTCTGAAGGAGCACGGAGCTATTTTTCGGTCTGAGGGAGTTGCGTACACCGGGCTAATGACTTCCCCCAACCAAACTTTATGGGGAATTTTTGAATCGTTCGTATTAACTGACATCTTTTTTCTTGATTTGCATTTAGAGATATATATTATATTTTAAACTGTGGTCCTATATACTGTCTGTATATAGGCTGGATATCTTATAATGTGTACAGTATTAATATTGTCTTACACATATACAGTATATAAGCCAAAATCACTGTCGTTTTTAAAATGTTAATCTCCCAGTATTATAAAAATTATGTTTGATCTTGGTCTCTAATAATGTTCTCTGTGTTTTTTTTTAAAGTAATGTTCTCTTTAAGCCATTTTCAAGTAATAATTATATTTATAACTACTGTATAATAATTTTATTTACAAAATATTCAAATGAGCATGTTAGAATGGTTAATTAATAGGTACAGAAATTGTATATTATGTAAAGCCACTAATATGTACAGCATTTCAGGCATAGATCTCTTTATCCTCCTGGGCTGGCTCTCTTACCATAGCTCCCCAGAGCTGCTGAAGCAGCAGCAGTAGTAGCCCAGACCACTCATGGTCCAGTAAATGGACTATGATTGCCATCAGTTGGGTTCGATTCTTGGCTCACCATTGGGAACCCCCCCCCCCCCCCCCCAGGAGGGACAGAAATGATCGGGCACATTTTTTTTATCACCTGAGGCAGTAAATAGAGTTCACAAAGCAGTAAATAGGCACCCAGGAGTTAGTCAACTGTTGTGTGGTTGCATTCTGGGGAGGGTCAGTAGTTTGACCTTGGGGAAGACCTTGATATGAGCCTAACTTATGTATGAATGCAGGCTGCCTGTCCACAAGATGAATTAATTATTAGTTCAGGGATGCAGTTTGATGCCATCATACAGACTCAAAATTTTCTCAGCAGTGGTACGTAATATTATTGACACAGCCAGGACCACGTACATTTGTACTTAAATTCATGCATAATGACTGAGCAATGTACATGTACTGTGCCCCAGGACTTCAAGCATGGCAATTTGGTTTTGGTTCTTGGGAAATGACAGAGAAATGCACTGCAGAAAGTTTTAATGTCATCACTGTGAGTTCCTTCTCAGAGTTAATAATAATAATAATTTTGATACCTGTTGATGATGATTTTGATACCTGTTGATGATTCCGAGGATCTATGTCTTGGCAGTCCGGTCTCTGACTAGGCCCCCTGGTTGCTGGCCTGATCAACAGTGGAATATTTGTAGGTTTACAACGTAATTTATATATAACCGCTAATACGCAAAGCATTCTTCTGCTCCCCCGAGCCTGGCCTCGGGCTAGACTTGTCTTGGGATTACTTGATCTAAGAGGCTATTGCATGGAATAGCTGTCAGGCTTACATATCCATTTCAATCAGGTTAGTATGACAGAATAGCCATAATCAAAATTGTCTGGCCAGATATTAAATATGGTTGTTCAGACCTCTGTGGGTGCCACTGTAGGAGTTTGTAAATACAGTATTTATGTTTCTAACTGATGAGGTTTTGTTTATTTCCAGAGTGAGTGTGGCATATGACCACCTAGTGGTGAGGGAACCAACGCAGATTAGCATATATCAAGTGGGGTGTTCAGCCAAGCTTGCTCGATACGTTTTGGAAAGCGAGCGGCCACTTCATTCTAACGCAGATGTGCTGGAGAGTTTAAGGTTTGTATTGAATGTGTTTATTACTGTCTTGAACTTGTTTATCACTGTACTGAACTTGTTCATAACTGTTTAAGGGTGTTACATGTGTGTGTGTGTTGTGTATCCCTGATGTCTAATTGCCTCTCGTACCTCGTCTTGCAAATGGTGGTCGTGGTTTGATAGCATTCTCACCATCCTATGGTATCCACTGCTGCTGCTATTACGGTTCAAGAATTCTGTTGGTGTTTTCATGGAAACCGTCTCAGTTACTTCTTAATCTCCATCCAGGATGTTGGAGGCCTTCCCACTTCTCTCATTTCTTAATGAATCCTGAACATTCTTCTTCCAGGATGGTGTAGACCAGCATTTCTCAATCTTTGTACCCTTGGATTAATTCTGGGTCATACCTTAGATAAGCACGCACAGAATTCATTGCCAACGAACGGAAGATGGTGTTTGTCTGCGTTCTTGATCATTTCAACTATCTAGGGTTGAAATTATACAAATTAAACACAAAAAGACAGAAAATATACATTTGCATATGTATTTTAGCCTATTTTATTACTATTTCTTGCAGAACCCCAGTTGAGAAAATCTTCCCACAGCTCTTACTTCTCAGTTTCTCCTCCACATTCTACTTCCAGGATGGTGTAGATATTCCTACCACTCTCACTTCTCAGGTTCTCGTTTCTTCTCCACATTCTCATTCCAAGATGATGCAGGCCTTCCCACCACTCGCACTTCTCAATTTCTCCTCCACATTCTCCTTCTAGGATGGTGGATGCCTTCCCACCACTCGCACTTCTCAATTTCTCCTCCACATTCTCCTTCTAGGATGGTGGATGCCTTCCCACCACTCCAAGTATCCACTTTTCAGTGCTAAGTCTGCTTGTATCTGTAAATTGTTTACATAATTATAATCAACGTGGATTTGTTACTTTGATTTAGTGCTTGTTTCTTGATGATTTGCAGAGATGGCTTCTCATATCACTTGCAAGGACTTGTTTATAATGTTGGAATATCAAATTGTCACCCCAAATTTGTATAAATTTATTTAAAATCTAAAGAATGTGATCATACCATGCATAGACATGGAATATTTTTGGAGTTCAAAATCCAATAAGAAAACATTATCAGAAAAAAATGGAGGGGATCTTTGACAAGCTGGTGGCTTCCTGTCCTTGTCTTGGCCACTAGATAGATGGTGGCCCTCAGGTAGTCATGTAAATACTGAGGTCATGAGATGGAACTCACATCACTGGTCTCCCCAGGCTCACAACCCATCCTCTCGACAAAATCATTGTTATAGTAACCAACGGACAAAATGCAATGTGCTACGAAAAGGTAGTGGCTCACAGACGTCCACGCTTTCTATGTATCTGTTGATTAGGGTAGGCCATGGCAGGCCAAAGTAGCTCAAGGCAGGGCAAGGGCAGGCCAAGGTTAGGGCAAGGGTAGGCCATGACAGAGCAATGGGTTGGCCAAGGTAGGGCAAGAGTAGGGTAGGGCAGAGCAAAGGGAAGGGCAAGGGTAGGCCATGGCAGAGCAAACAGTAGACCAAGGTAGGGCAAGAGTAGGGCAGGGCAGAGCAAAGGGTAGGGTAGGGCAGGGCAAAGGGTAGGGCAAGGTAGGGCAAGGCAGGGCAAGGGTAGTCCAGGGCAGGCCAAAGTAGGGCAAGGCAGGGCAAGGGTAGTCCAGGGCCAGCCAAGGTAGAGCAAGGCAGGGCAAGGCAAGAGTAGGGCAGGGCAGGGCAAGAGTAGGGCATGGCAGGGCAAGAGTAGGGCATGGCAGGGCAAGAGTAGAGCATGGCAGGGCAAGAGTAGGGCATGGCAGGGCAAGAGTAGGGCATGACAGGGCAAGAGTAGGGCATGGCAGGGCAAGAGTAGAGCATGGCAGGGCAAGAGTAGGGCATGGCAGGGCAAGAGTAGGGCATGGCAGGGCAAGAGTAGGGCATGGCAGGGCAAGAGTAGAGCATGGCAGGGCAAGAGTAGGGCATGGCAGGGCAAGAGTAGGGCATGGCAGGGCAAGAGTAGGGCATGGCAGGGCAAGAGTAGGGCATGGCAGGGCAAGAGTAGAGCATGGCAGGGCAAGAGTAGGGCATGACAGGGCAAGAGTAGGGCATGGCAGGGCAAGAGTAGAGCATGGCAGGGCAAGAGTAGGGCATGGCAGGGCAAGAGTAGGGCATGGCAGGACAAGAGTAGGGCATGGCAGGGCAAGAGTAGGGCATGGCAGGGCAAGAGTAGGGCATGGCAGGGCAAGAGTAGGGCATGGCAGGGCAAGAGTAGGGCATGGCAGGGCAAGAGTAGGGCATGGCAGGGCAGGAATATTAATCATGATACAACTGCTACTCTCTTACACTGCTGATGGAAGTTTCAACTACTGTACTAATAATCACACCTCTGATTATTGTCTATGGATAATTACTCAGATTAACTGCATTAGTTATGATAGTGTCAAGCAGAGTTCTGGAAGTGGCTCAATGCAGAAAAGCTGATGAAAATGTATATATTCCGTCTTGCATTGTATAAAAGTATGGCCACGTCTGTAGTAGAAAATAAATTAGGTGCAAAAATTGCATGCAGACAATGTCTTGGCAGCCGTAGAGGTAGAGCTTTAAGTAAAAAGTTGATCTCCTGGTAGACCAATTCCTTATAAAGCTCTGTAAGGATCTCTTGAGATGCCTAACACTCAATTTGAAATTTGAGCTCTTTAAGATCTTAGAGGCACGATGGAAAGTATGAAAAATAGGGGACCTTTAACAAGGCATTGGCTTCCTGTCCTTGTCGAAGTCACTAGAGTTGGTGGCCCCTTAGGTAAATTCAGGCAAATAAAGCTGGCAAAACATTACATTAGTAATGGACCCCTAACCCATCCTGTGGTTGGTAGTAGAGTGGACCCCCCATACCCATACTATGGATGGTAGTGGACTGGACTCCATACCCATCCTGTGGGCGGTACTAAACCCCATACTCATCCTGTGGGCGATTAGTAAGCAAGGCCGTACTACCTGTACTAAAATGTACTACCTGAAGGGAAGACTACCCTTCAGGGCTTAGTTATGGAAGTGAAGAGAATCCTCAGTCAGTGCCACATTGTACATTGGAGTAGTACTTTTTCGACCTGAAGAAGTCTTCCAGTACTGAACTAAAGCCAGAAGAAAAAAGTGTCACTTCCCTTCTGGTAACTGTGTTTCCAGCTGGCCGAGAAGAGGAAAGGACCTGATTCTGCATCCAGAAAATGTCGGAGGAACGAAACGAATGACATAAGAAAGTTGAAGTGTGCTGGGACAACAGAAGATCTTGTTGGCCCAGGCCAGAAGAATGGTATAATTGGGAGAACCTATTGCTATCTCTTATGGAATATTGTTCACTCCCTCGCATTCCCTATCAAGGCAAACTTGCTTGCAGAGCTGGTAAAATTTACCAGTGTTTCTAGGTCCTATTCTACCTATATAGAATCAGCAAAGGGCTTAAAATCCTGAGACCAATTCAAAGCACTCAAGCAGCACTCCTTCGAAGGGAGACGAGGGAAGTAGAGAGCGATGTCTCATAACATACATATGGAAACTACCAGTACTAACGGCTCATGTCCCAAGCCCGCACAATTTCAACATACTGGAGTGAGAGAGGGTGGCAAATTTCAAATATGTCCAGTCAAAAGTTGTTGTGCCACATGTACAATTAGAAACTAGAGTAAACACCTGAGACCTATGACTTGTCAGTTTCCTGCTAACAACTATTAGAAATGGCTATCATCATACTTCATAGGATGAAGCAGGTATCAATGTTGGCAGAAGATTAGTGGAAGGTTTCAAGAGGAAGCTTGATAAGCTTCTGCTGAACTTGCCAGATTAGCTTGATTATGGGGTTACAAAGGGCTACAAAGACTTTGTAGCCTTTGGGCTACGAAGACAAAGAGCCTTATAAACCAGGCAATTACCAGGGAAGATTGGCTATGGACCAGGCTACAGGAGTAGAACAACTCTCAAAATTGTCAACAGGTAATCCTCTCCCAGATGTGAGAAGAAGAACTGAACCCCTGGGTGGAGGTATCAAACTCAAACTTGAAAGGTGAGTACAGCACTGACCAAACCCGAAGGAAGATTCCTTCACCAAAGAACCATGAAGAACACTAAATCCCATGAAGGATCAAAAGAGAATCAGGCAGCCACCACCATCAAGTCCTGTGGTCAGTTACCCTCATCCTCGCTGGTATAATAAATGGCCAATTATATTACTGTATTTAAATTCGTCCTAGAGCTACATCTCAACCAACTTAGAGAAGTACCAGACACTTGGGAAGGGAAAACAGTTTACCCAAGCAAAGAATAGGTAAGCTGAAAGGTTCGAGATGGTATCTTCAACACTGAGCACAATGTATCAATCATACAATGTATGTATGTGATGTAACTATATAACCTGAGCTTGTAAAAGCACCTTCAGTGATTAAGTGCTTAATTGCACACTAGTTTCTTTATCAGCTACCTCACCCTGTCAGGGTAAATGAGACAAATGTATGTGAATGCATGTATGTGTGTATATATGTATGTGTATGTGTGTGTGTGTATGTATATGTATGGGTATAAAGCAAATATGGAAGCTGATCAGAATTACATTTCACCTTTGTGAATGTACATTAATGACACTATGTAAAAGACACATCTAATACTTTATGTAGGGCGTACGTAAATCTGTGTATCTTTGTATTTACGTATGTAGGTTAGCTTAGCATTTTAAAAGCACCGAATCACCTTCTGTGGTTGAGTGTTCAATAAACCCTTGAACTGTATGTTTAACACTTCTCTATCCCTGTCCATGGAGGACAGAAGAAAATGTATATATGCTGGTTAGCATTGTAAATGTGTGGCCACGTCTGTGGTAGAAAATAATAAAAAAAAAAAAAAAAAAATAAATAAAAAAAAAAAAAAAAAAAAAAAAAACTGAGCACAATCTCAGTGTGGGGAGGACTTCAGACATTCACCCTTTAGTTTCAGCTAAATTGATAGCTGCACAGACTCTAAACAAGGGAGGTTTAGGAGCTACCAATAGAAGAAGCTGGAAATCCAGCCACCATAGGGCACCCAGCACGTAAAAATTGTCAAACAGTACAAATGGGTAAGCAGCCTATTTACAATCCACATGGCTGGGTTCACAGAACATATTCTTAATTTCCTTGTCATAAAAGAGAGCAGGCTGCACAGAGTTCATGCCAGTTTAACCACTGGACTGCGCCAACCGAGAAAACTAGGTCGGTGTGGAAACTGCGCCAACTGAGAAAACTCTTTTTAGATTTTTTTGTACCCATTCAAAATGTGTGTGAGGTTGATTGTGTATGAAATGGACTCTTAGGACCTCCAGTGAGAGGCAGCCATCTTAGAAAAAATTACCAGAATGCCATAGAGCTGCTGGCTGGGTTAGTACTGAGTGAGCAATCATGGGTGGCACACGTGCCTCTGGCTCCCAAACACCAGTCCGACGCGGTGTTGAAAGATCGCGCTCTGTCGGTGAAATTCAAACCTTATTGTTTGAAGAACATAAGGGTCATGATATTTGTGAAGCTAGGCGCAATAAGGACCTAACACAAAGGTCGGATGCAAGTGATACAGCACCTATGAGGATGATACAGTGAGCATATCCAGTTGTAGCTCTGAGCGCCACCCTTGCCCACCTATGCCATCTACAATTTATATAGATGATACGTAGCTGAATTATTTTCTGCGTTCAGTGATGATACAGTGATTTGATACATGTAGCATAGATGAACAGTGTTAGTGGCTTCCATGGTGGTGTTTTCCATAAATATTTTCAACATTAGCTGAATCTTTTCCAGACTGCCTGAATCTCTTCCAGATTGACGGACATTCTTTGTGGGTAGCTGAATCTCTTCCTGTGTGGGACCTTACAAACTGATCTTTTCAAGACTACCTTACAAATTGATCTTTTCCTATAATCGTTTCAATACTACCTTATGCTTTACAAGCTTGGCTACATACCACCTACAAGTACTAAAGCCAAGGGTGTACGTGAGTGCGTTATTTGTAAGCACACAGAACGAAGAAACAGTTAGCGAAAATGTGTCTGTACCTGGTGCAATGAGAGCGAAGTCAAGCTGTGTACCATGGGCTACTTCGTTGATTATTACTGTACTCATTTCCGACGTACTTCCGAAGAGTGTGTAATATAGCGTGTTACTGTGTAAATAGTGTGTGAAACTGTACATACTGTAATTTTAGTGAATTTTTAACAAGTAATATTGCTATAATAAACATTTATTTTCGACACATTACTGACACATGAATCACAGTTCCATGGAACATTATGAATGTTCTACCGTATACATATTGTAAAGGACACAAACGTGCATCATATCCAATAAAAAACAAATGAAACCGCATTGGAAATACATAGAACAAATAATTGAAAATAAATTTATGGCAACACGCGTTGCTGGAATGGCCCGCACGACCGTGTCTGGGAGCTTCACGCACGGGCGACCAGCCCCTGATGACGTCACAGCTCACCTTGTTCATGTCCTCACGACCAAAGTAAGTGGAATTTGGTATTTATTTTTACATAGACATGTTCAGGGGAAGGGAATTTATCATTTTACAAATAAATAATAATTTTTTTGGAACACTTGATTTCATGCGCACAGGGGAAATTTCACAATAAACTCGGCGAATCACAGTGGTTAAGTGATGAAGTTGTTCAAAGTGACAGACATCTATCTATATTCTTTTGTTCCTGCTTTGTGTATGTGGAAGGCAGCTTTAGTGTGTGTGTGATGGGAGAAGCAGAGGTTTCGGCAAGTGGTTCTCCTCCTCCCTCTCTGGCCCAGGCTTTGAGTTGGGGGCTTAGAGACTAATCCTGGACCTTCTGTGTCTGTGTGTGTGGAAGGATCTAGGTGGTCTGGTGTTTCTGAGGATGGGCCTGGTTCTCCGGGAGGGGTAGATGCTGTATTCTCCTTCTCAGTTTGAACTTACTTCCTCTGCTACACCCCAATATTCCATTGGAGGATTACCAAAACCCTGTATTTTGTTCAAATTTGCCCCCCCCCCCCTCTTTTTTTCCAAGGTTTTCCAGTACTGTTTAGCTTTAGTACAAGCCAGGCAGGACTTCTTGTTGTTCCTAGTGCAAGGTTGGGACTGAGTTTCTGATGTGTATCTTGGTTATTGTGAGTTTGGATTTGCAGCTGATTCAAGATCGTGGTATGAGATTTGAGCCTCCTTCTGGCTAGCATACAATGATTTGAGCCTCCTCCTGGCTAGCATATAATGATTTGAACCCTCCTCCTGGCTAGCATACAATGATTTGAGCCTCCTTGCTAGCATACAATTATTTGAGCCTCCTTCTGGCTAGCATACAAGGATTTGAGCCTCCTCCCTGGCTAGCATACAATGATTTAAGCCACCTCCTGGCTAGCATACAATAGTTTGAGCTGCCTCCTGGCTATTTCTGCAGGGGTGCCATAGGCACAATCAGAGAACACTGTATAAACATCAGAGGTCCACGGTTATTCAACATCTTCCCAGCAAGCATAAGAAATATTGTCGGAACAATTGTGGACATCTTCAAGAGAAAACTAGACAGTTTTCTTCAAAGAGTGCCAGACCAACCGGGCTGTGGTGGGTATGTGGGCCTGCGGGCCACTCCAAGCAACAGCCTGGTGGACCAAACTTTCACAAGTCAAGCCTGGCCTTGGGCCAGGCTTGGATAGTAGAAAAACTCCCAGAACCCCATCAAGCAGGTCAGCTAGCAAACAATGATTTGAGATGCCTCCTGGCTAGCATTCAATGATTGGAGCCGCCTCCTGGGTGGTATACAATCCCTCGTTTTGCTGGGAAAGGATTAGATATTTTGCTGTTCTCAATTTGCACTGTATAGCAAAAAGCGCTCTTGTCATTTCTGGTGCGTTAATCTACATGGCAAATTAGACATTCAAATTTTGTACAGTAATTAAAGTAGAATGGAACATAAAATTTGTTACTATGTTGTAATTGTATTTTCATTTTTGCTAGAATTACATCATGCAAGGAGGGAGTGTCACCGGTGATACCAATGCAATCCAGTGAGATCCCTGATCAACCTCTCCAGCTGCTCAAGGCAAACTACTGGCTGGCCAAGATGTCCAGGAGTGTTGGGATCACAGACGAGGCAACGCTTGCAACATTGGTAAACTGGATTCTGTGGAAGTTTCCTCACACTGACTGCAACCATTTTCTATATATATTAACCCTTACACTGCTAAGCTATGTACAGGTCTTACATCACGTTGCACCTGGAAAATAAAATGTATCGAAAGCCACGAGGATCAATAATATATTAGACTAGGAGCCACAGAGAGGGTAACCGTGGCACAGAAGCGTATCCAGCTGTTCTCGTCATTAAATGTTTCTTTGATGTCTAGGGAAGATTTCTAGGTTGGGTACGCGATTCTGGTATAGTGGAGATTTTCTCCAATATGGCCGCCAAGATGGCCGTCAGGTTCAAATCAATTAGTGTCGAGACATTGTCTATATCTTGGATAGATATAGACAATTTAAGGATAAGGAATGTATGGTCAAAGGTAGAGTCAAGTATGGTCAAAGGCAGAGTCAAGTATGGTCAAAGGCAGAGTCAAGTATGGTCAAAGGCAGAGTCAAGTATGGTCAAAGGCAGAGTCAAGTATGGTCAAAGACAGAGTCAAGTATGGTCAAAGACAGAGTCAAGTATGGTCAAAGACAGAGTCAAGTATGGTCAAAGACAGAGTCAAGTATGGTCAAAGACAGAGTCAAGTATGGTCAAAGACAGAGTCAAGTATGGTCAAAGACAGAGTCAAGTATGGTCAAAGACAGAGTCAAGTATGGTCAAAGGCAGAGTCAAGTATGGTCAAAGGCAGAGTCAAGTATGGTCAAAGGCAGAGTCAAGTATGGTCAAAGGCAGAGTCAAGTATGGTCAAAGGCAGAGTCAAATATGGTCAAAGGCAGAGTCAAATATGGTCAAAGGCAGTCAAATATGGTCAAAGGCAGAGTCAAGTATAGTTATGTATAGAGACTATTATGTTCCTTATGAAACATATAGTCTCCATACATCACCAGAGCATCACCAGAGATATACTCACAAACAACACCAAAATCATCAACAGATACAGCGACAACAGAAGACTGGACATGGGTGAGGCATTATACATCGAAGAAACCAAGTCATTTATCAATAGCCAACTAACACTAAATTACAGTCTGCCAACTTTCAGAACATGACGGAACACACAACATACTGCCCCAGCCATCATGCAAACAGGCGATTGACAAGATACAATGGGCCTGTAAGTGAGGTGCTTCACCTTCACTTCATCCCCTTCACCATGTCACCTTCACCTCATCCCCTTCACCTCATTCTTGGGTATAAATCATGCAACTAGAAAATTTGTAATCATTCGAACTCGGCTTTTGACCATGTTAACACTTGATAATGAAATGCATCTCTTGGCATCAAACCAAATAAAACTGTAAAAATGAACTTTGAAGACTTCATTTTTCGACTTCTAGCTGTTTTTCTAATTCTCGCTAGCAAGTCTAGCTGCTGGTAAAGACTTACGACTTCATCAGCAGCTAGACTTGCTTCCAGTCTAGCTGCTCATAAAGGTATATGTGAAAAGGGCTTCAACTTGATTCCATATTAATTGCGGTTACTCTGCACACCCATGATCAATGTGTCGTGACTGGACACCAAAGCCCTAGAAGAGTTAAGAGGGAACAGTGAAACCAAGGAATGCCTCTAACTGAACATCTTCAGACACAATGGCAACAAGATCAGCTATGTAAACTCAACCCAGAGCTACATCCCAGATCAAATCTCAAAAATAAGCTGGTAAATCCATTGACAAAATTGCTTTTACATTTTGTGAAAACGTAAAAGCAGTTCCTTCCACGTGTAGGATAGGGACAAGGGTTGACGGTTCCATGCTGTAACCAGTGCCTCTGAGCAAAATCTCATAGGCAGCAGGAACCTCGGCTCTTTCAGTTCCTTTTCTGCTTCAAGTCAAATACATTGGGGTCTAGAACTAGTGGAGGAGGTTTAGAAGTTCAGTGTTGCAAAGACCCAATTAGACCTGGGCCACCGACAGGAGCTAGCTGCCCCCTTGCAAGACTCGGGAGGAGACTCGCATGTACAGTATTGAGGAATGACATCTCAATATCACTCTCCAAAAAACAGAGGAGGAAGCCAAAAGTCCTTGTCAGCGAACAGGCACAAAAACACGGAAAATGCAATAAGGCCTCTGTTGTAAACAGCGCGCAAGAAGTGGGTATCAGAAGGATCAACAAATGCAATAAGGCCTCTGTTAAGCAGCAAGGCAAAAGGAGAGCATCAGAAGGATCAACAGGTCACCATGCAACATCAATCTATACATGCACATACATGGGTGAGCCATAACCTGCATTATTGGGATGGAGTTATATGTTTGTGAGACATTGAACCATAGTTATTAAGCATTAGAACCCCTGGAAGACTGGAATAAATTACCACTGGCTAGGTTTAGTAAATAGAAATGCAGTACACACTAAACACAAGTTGGATTAGTTTTTAATAAATGTGTATATAGATAGGGAGAGAGAGAGAGAGAATCATAATATATAGATTACCTTGTTATATTCCATTAGGTCTCCTGTTATCTGCAAATCTTTCATAATTGTAAGTAATTTTTTGCATAATCCTATAGTCCTATGTAATCATGTACAGTTCTGAGTAATCCAATGTAATGTTATACATCTCCAAACACATTTTTAACCATTGTTGTCATCATGTGTCGATATAACCACACCTACCATATTTTCAGCAGTTAAAGGGAGTCAGAGTTTTTCACTGCTTGTCTTCTTGCAACATTTTCATATCTTACTTCATAATTGCCCAACCACTTGGGCTGGATGGCAGAGTGATGGTTTTGCCCCATGCAGGTCGGCGTTCAATCCCCTACCGTCCATCAAGTAGTTGGGCCACCACTCCTTACCCCCCCCGTCTCATCCCAAATCCTTATCCTGACCCCTTCCCAATACTATATAGTCGTAATGGCTTGGCGCTTTCCCCCCCCCCCTGATAATTCCCTCCCTTCCCCTTCAATCAGCACATGCTCCTCACTCATCTGATCATCACAAACTTCTCACCTCTCTGATCATTACACACTCCTCACCCCTTTGATCTCACACATTCCTCTATTCGTCATCTACTGTTCGAATGAAGAGCTTTTCTCTCTCATAAGTCTTGAGCGTCATTCGTATGTGCACCTGGGACTTTGATACCGCATACAGTATAATACACAATTTGGATGAAAATAATAATAATAATAATACAAAAGGCATCTGTAGTTGACATTGACTGTCTCCAATTCTTTCACAGGATGAGGTGGAGCCCATGCTACAAACATCAATCTTAGAGCACTGGATCATGCAGATGCTCAACCGGTTCATCACAGACGATGTCTCGCAGCAGCAGAGGAGCATCTTGCTTTCGTTTTCTCTTATGTGTGAGTGGATTATGAAGAATGGAAGAGATGACAATAAAGAAATAGCTGAGGTTAGTATCAACTAGTTTTTCTTGTATTTATGGGAGGCAAAGGGTGAAGTTCCATAAAAATAAATTTCAAAGTTGATCAATTATAAGAATTATTATTTAAAATTGTTATTGGCTACAGTATTTAGCTGATACAAAACTTTGTAGTGTTACAGAATTAATCCTTGAAATGCACATATCATCTTTAAATCAACCCATGGTTTGCATATCATTTTAAGATGTCTTAGGCACTTTGCAACATTTAAACCTTTCGTAGTTTACTCAGGTTCCCCATTGGTATTTGGGAACCAGTAAACATCCGCCATCTGGAAAAGTGGCTTACTATTTTTAAGATGTTTCTCCTATGCTCAGGGCATTTTGTTTTACCTATATAGAAGGATTAAAAACTGATTTAGAATATTTGTTTTTCTTTGAACATAGAGATAATGCCCAATAAACCTTTCCCTTGCACATCCCACAGGTTAATTAAAGCTTTCATAGAACAGACCCATAGGGTGCTTCGTGATCCATTGGTCAGGGTTCACTCTGTGCACTGCTAGGTTGCCATACTCTTACTGAACTTTTCTCCACTTTGATCATCAAACTTTGCAACTAGTCTGGCCATATATTTAGAAAAAGGGGGAGAGTGGCAATTACAGTGCCACTCAACAACTTTCATATATAATAGTTCCCTTTGTGATAGTTTCAAAGCATATTCTCTTGAAGTAAATATGTCTTTAGGAGCAGGCTTCAGATGAGCTAAGGTAGGGTATCAACTCTTGCTTGCAGTTTCACCAGGCATGTTAATTATCAGTCTTTATGAACCCCTAGTCATGGTTTGAAATACAAAAAATGCTCTTAATCCCTTGCATGTGTCAAGTTAAACTTGGTTTTCACAAAATATGAACATTTATCAAATGATCTAAAATTAAAGGTCCTGTACATTTGATTTGTGAAAATGCAAATCTACAAGCAGTAGCCTAATGAATTTACAAGAGTCTGTCTTGCATAGAATATTGTGTGAAGACTGTGACTCTGTCATCATGCATTGCTCATTTATTGATAAGGGATGTTTACTTGATCTCTATTGCCACATGTTTAGAATGGTTTATCCTCTCCAATAAATAATGTATATACAGGGGGTACCTCGGTTTAAGAGTTTAATCCGTTCCTGGAGACGGCTCGTAACCCAAAAACTCGTAAACCGAAGCTAATTTTCCCATAAGAAATAATGGGAAATGAATTAATTCGTTCCTGACTACCCAAAAACCTCACTTAAACCTAAATGTTATACCTAATTCATCCAAATCTACATATCAAAAGTATGTTCAAGTTATTACTTACCCTTGTTGATGACTGCTGTTGGCATATGGAAGATGGTGAGGAGAGGCGTTACTGTTTGGAAGGGGGAGTCCCCTTCCATTATAACATCAGGCAGTAAAATAATTTCTGGAGTGACACGTTTTGCCTGCATACCACTAGGTCCTGGTTGTGGCTCACTGCTTGATTTTCTCACAACGAAACGATCCATTGAAGATTGTTTTTCCCTTCTTTGCAACACTTGTCTGTAGTAAGACATCACATTGTCATTTAAAAGGTCAATGCAACGTCCTGCTACAGCTTTATCTGGGCGAGTTTTTTCAACAAAACTTTGCAGTTCTTCCCATACTTCACACATTTTCTTAATGAGGAAGGGACATCCTCTACTGCCTCTACTCACAACTATTTTCTTAGGTTGAACCTTACCACTGGCTTTCTTGGGACCCATGGCAAGATATATAATAATAATAACAACTTTATGCTCAAATGGCCAAAAATCCAACAAAAAACTGTAAATCCTTGTGAAGAATTCAGGTGGGATAATCACTGGGCACGAGGCTCTGGTAAACTGAGGCACGATTACCTTGCCACCACATGCTAAGTCAGCCTGTACGTGTATCAACACCATATCCCGATGCAACGCTTGTGTCCCGATCCAAATTTTCCGAGCAAATCCTGCTCGTAACCCGAAAAACTCGTAACCAGGGACGTTTGTAATCCGAGGTACCACTGTATATTGGTTGACTTTCTGCCGAGTAACAAAATATTGTGTATATAATGCATTATTAAAGACTTAAATTGTGACCATACAATTTTGGCTGCTTTATTGTTGCCTCCTGATGATATTAAAGCTAGGATAACCAAAAAATGCCTAGATGGTGGTGCCTTCCAAACTTCATGTAAGTCATGTGATACTTCTGGTTAAGATTCTCATACTCCCCTCCCCCTTTCCCCATGGCACTGTAGTTGATAATGCGTGTGCTTGAGGGGTTTGGGACCCCTCAGGGACACCCCCTCTGGGACACCCCTTGGGACCATGAGTTTGAACTATATGACCTCTTGTTCTTGAATCTGCCGTTCTCATGAATTCTTCCCTGTCAATTTTGTGTGTGCACGACAGGTGTTCGCAAAAAAGCTGGGGCATGTGGACCAGGAAGTGTGTTTGGTGTGCCAGGAACCCATTCAGCTGGACTTTCTCACACATGGCAAGTGCCGCAATGGTAAGTGCCTGTTACGTTCGTGTGATATTTGTCTCGTGTAGCCTTTTTATTAGTTACATCTCTTCCGAAAGATCATTGTGGGTGGTTCGTGGAAAAAAAAATGACATAGTGGATCATTTGGGTGGATCATGTGTAAAGATAACCAGAAAGATTGCTGGAGTAGATTGTGGATAAGGATGACCTGAATGAATAATTTGATCACTGAGAAGATTATGGATAAAGATGACCTGGTGAATAATTGAGTTGGATCAAGAATAAAGAGGATCTGAAGGGTCACTGAAGTGGATCAAGGATGAAGATGGCTCCAAGGATCTTGCACCCAAAATAGAAGCTTATGAGAATAATCAACTTTTAAGAGAATTCCTTAACCATGTTATGGATATGTATTGTGTTGTCAGGGGTAGCAAACTTGTACTTCTTTGGCTTATAGAAGTTTCTGTAGGCCATTGGAATGAAACCTGTCTCTTTACTATATACAGGTAGGTGAACAGAGGCACTAGGTGAAAAGGAATCATGCCCAACTTTTTCTTGTCTTGGCCGTGGATCAAACCCAGGATTCTTGATCGTGTAATCGGCTGCATTTATGGGTTATGGGACACTTCTGATTCCAAAAAGCGGAATGACCACCACCACCAGTAAGGAGACTGACAGCTGGGTAGACAGAGCTCGGGATTCGTAGTCCTGAGGTTTCGGGGTTTGATCCCCAGTGTAGGTGGGAACAAATGGAGAGAGTTTCTTTTACTCTGATGCTCCTGTTGACCTAGCAGTAAATAGGTACCTGGGAGTTAGACAGCTGTTATGGGCTGCTTCCTGGGGACATGTAACAAAAAGGAGGCCTGGTTGAGGACCAGGCCACAGGGACACTAAGCCCCAAAATCATCTCAAGATAACCTCAAGAAGATAACCAACACTACATCGAGGATGTCACTCCGAGTTTCAAGAGTCTGTTTGTAAACATGAGCGGTGAAGGGAGCTCAGTAAGTCTCATACTGATTGGGAGGTCTTCTACCTTGGTGCTCCTTAACCCTTACACTGCTCTAATCGTGTTAGCTGACCTGGTAGCTAGATTAGTCTGAGCTCCCTCTGGCCTGTTTGGGTAGGATACCATTTGGATGACTGTAGTTTCTGGGAGGGATGTTTGTAAATTGTTGCACCTCTGGGTCTTGTATTGTACACTGTTACACATCTCTATGTGTATAATGTTGCATATCTCTGGTATTCCCCACTACACATCTCACTTCTACATCTTTCTCAGTATAATGTGGCTTTACAAGAATATAAAACTTCAAGTCTCTGTACTCTAATAAACCCAATGTACCTTCTTGTTTATAAATAAATAAATAAAGAAAGAAATAACACATTTACACTCCACATAGACAATTCAATTATGAATCCAAATATATTCACATTTCATCAAATATTTTTGCATTTTTCCCAGGCCACACACTCCCTCGTTGTTGCCGGAGTCTCCTGCTGACGAAGCCAACAATATTCTGCCCTCGGTGCAGGGTATTCACCCATAAGGATGCTGCATGTAAGACTATCATGGCCCGTTTTAACTATCAGCACTAAACATATGTTGTGTGAATTATTGTATTTATGTTATTCCCTGGATCACATATTTTGATTCTCAAATTTAAGCCAGCACAGTGTCTTAGTACATATTTACTTTTCGTCACTCCTACTTGTACTCACCTAATTGTGCTTGCGGGAGTTGAGCTCTGGCTCTTTGGTCCCGTCTCTCAACTGTCAATCAACAGGTGTACAGGTTCCTGAGCCTACTGGGCTCTATCATATCTACACTTGAAGCTGTGTATGGAGTCAGCCTCCACCACATCACTTCCTAATGAATTCCATTTGTCTACTACTCTGACACTGAAAAATTTATTTCTAACGTCTCTATGACTCATTAGAGCAGTTAATTTCCACCTGTGTCCTCTAAGATGTGTGTGTATATGTGTATGAGTGTAAAGTACAACCGCGATTCGACGCACTATATGGGACCAACCCCAGTTCGTTGCGGGGGTGGATTCGTTGCAACAGGTGATGCCTTCAGGAGGCGTTTGCGTCGGTGTTTTTTTTCTTGTACAGTACTCAATAAAAATGCATTATCATATATATTGTACCTATACTGTATATTACTACTCTACTAAAAGATACTGTGCTATAGTTTTATTTACCTTGTTGTTGTAGTATGTCCATCTTTAATTCTCATAGAGTTGTGAATACAGTACAGTAAATACTTGCAATACTATATTATGCAGTTAGCACTGTATTGATTATGTAGTTCTGCTGTATGTCGAGTACAGTACTACAATACAGTTCATAAAAGCTATTGTACTCTAAAATTACTGCACCTTTAATTTTAACACTTTAACACTATATACTTAATTTAACACTTGTTCTAAGTGTACACTCCACACACGATGTTCTAGATGTTTGCATCAGCTTTGCTGGTGCTTGCTGCTGCTGTGTTGGTTTCAGCTGCTTAATGATATTCCGGCAATTTTCCTATTCTTAATATTATGTCTATTCTTAAATCTTTCCAACCATTCTTCACTAGCTTGAAAATCTGGAATGTTTATCTTTGAACCTCAATCACATCATCTTGGATGGATTGGTGGCTGACTGGCGGGTAGGCAGGGTGGGTGGGTGGGTTTGGGCAGGCGGATGGGCGGCTATTTGGGCGGGTGGTGTGTGTGGGCGGCTATTTGGGCGGGTGGTGTGTGTGGGCGGCTATTTGGGTGGGTGGTGTGTGTGGGCGGCTATTTGGGCGGGCAGCGTGGGTGAATTTGGGCAGGCAGATGGGTGGCTGGTGATCAGCCTCCCTCTCTTTATTATCAAGGCTTTTTCAGTTTAGGTTTGCTGGTACTGTATTGAAATTTAGTTGGGAGTGTGTACCACTCAAAACCATTCATTGCCTTGAGAAGGTCTTCAGGAAAACCTTTTATTAGACACATAAATATAACATATTTTGCTGTATATATTCTGAGATTAAGATGGTGAGTGCATGTAAGTTCAAACTTTATAATTAAGAATTCTTATACTTTTTTATACAGATTTTGAGGGTACTATGAGTTCCACATGTACGTACTGTGATGGGTTCGTGGTGGACGAGCTGCGGGAGAGGCGGCAGCAGCTCCAGGCTGTGAAGAACGAAGATGAAGGTGTATCTGGTTGTTCACCGTCTGTGAAACAAACTAAGAGGAAACATTAATATACCTGATCATTTCAGCTGTCTCTCTAGTTCTTGCTGTGTACATTATCCACTCAATTGAATGACGTTTATAGGGGCTATACCCTACTTGCTAAACTCTGTGAGTTATTAAATCAGAGATCCTTAAATCAGTTAGGCACTGTACTGTATGTCTTGCTACATGTCTATTATTCTCCAGTACTTATTATCTGCCTTTGTATAATTGTTTTCTACCTAAATATTACCTATTAATATACTTGTTTGTGTACATTAATATTCCTCTCCTTCTGTTCTATCCTCACCATCCCATCGATTACAGTAATGTTCGTCTCCTGTTGTATCCTTCTCTCCATCCCACAGATTAAAATAATATTTCTCTCCTTTTCTATCCTTGTACCATTCAACTGATTACACTTTTAAAGCTGAAGAGATGCATGTTAACAAGTCCCTTAATGGTGTACTGCATTTTAGGTCACCTTAATTTTGAACATGAAAGCTCACCTTTTGTCACCAATTGCGCTCATATGCACTGTGAAACATAGTGTGTGTGACCGGGTGGTTCAGTCCCCATCACTAGTACAAATTGATGTTTCAGTAAAGAGATTTAGAATTAGAATTAGGGTTTTTATTATTCCCAGTGCAATATGTTTTGATTTTGCTGACTTGTGTTGACAAGAGGTTACCGAGTTTATAGACAGAAGAATCGATGTGTGTGTAGACGAAACTGTTTCCCTGAACTTGAAAATGTGGTAAATCACAAAAGTGCATGGACTATTTTCACGTTAATTATCCCAACATGCGGGGTCTTGCACAGGGGTCTGAAGGCTGAGTTGACAGCGCTCGAGGTTCATAGTTCTAAGGGTCCAGGTTCGATCCCCGGTGGAGGCAAAAACAAATAGGCCAATTTTCTTTCACCCAGGTGCCCCTGTTCACCTAGAAGTAAATAAGTACCTGGGAGTTAGACGGCTGCTATGGGCTGCTTCCTGGGGATGTGTGTATGGAAAAAAATTTAGTTGATTGACAGTTGAGAGGCAGGTTCAAAGAGCCAGAGCTCAACCCCCACAAGCACAACTAGGTGAGTACATGTATGAATCACATTTTTTTTATTTCATCTGTACAACACATATACCTCTTCCAAGTATTCTCTGTTTAATCTCAATGTGCATAAGGAAACAAGCCGTACCAAAATCGTTAGTACCAAATAGAATCGTTAGTTTGAAAGATTGCCCTCCCCCCTTCAATGCATTTCAAAATATCATCTTAGATAAGCATATTGAAATCTCAAAAAGTTGCAGAGACCATCAAGATAAAGAGATAAAAAAAAGCTATAACACTGAATGGACCAGATGAATGGAAAAAACGAAACCAAGCCTCTCGAATAATATGTAATATAAATTTTCTGGTATAAATCCCCTTAAGACCTAAAACTGATGTACTAACAAGCAAACTTGATGTGATCCCCAATGTACTATTCGTGAGGTCCTCGGGTAGGTTAGGTTATCCTCGGGTAGGTAGGTTAGGTTTCCTTATAGTCTTCGTGGTTGTGGTTAAGACGCTCACCTGGCTTTTCGCGAGGGCTTTGTCCTGGGTTTGTATCCTGGCCGGGAAGTATTTACTGGGGGCAAATCCTTAACTGTAGCCTCTGTTTAACTCGACAGTAAAATGGGTATCTGGTTGTTAAACAATTTTTCGTGGGGGTCGTATTCCAGGGAATATAGGAATAAGGACCTGCCCGAAATACTACAGGTACTAGTGGCTGTACTAAAATGTAACAACTCTTGTATATATAAATAAATAAAAAAAAGTCCAGGTACAGGGGTACCTCGGTTTAAGAGTTTAATCAGTTCCTAGAAACGGCTTGTTACCCAAAAACTTGTAAACCGAAGCTAATTTCCCCATGAGAAATAATGGGAAATGAATTGATCCATTCCTGACTACCCAAAAACCTCACTTCAAACTAAATTTTATACCTAATTCATCGAAATCTACACTACAAAAGTATGTTCAAGTTATTACTTACCCTTGCTGATGACTGCTGTTGGTATATGGAAGATGGTGAGGAGGAGAGGTGTTATTGTTTGGAAGGGGAGTCCCCTTCCATTATAACATCAGGCAGTGAGGACCTCACTGGTGTGCACACTCTGGCACGTTTTGCCTGCATACCACTAGGACCTGCTTGTCTTACTAAGAGTCTGTCTAAAGACACTTGTTTTTCCCTACATTTTAACACTTGTCTGGTTAATTTGTCTGGTTAATTCCGATAACGAACGAGACTCTGGCCTATTAACTAGTCGACGGATCTCCAGCAATTGGTGTCCAGTTCGCAACTTCTTCTTAGAGGGATTAGCGGCAATTCTAGCCGCACGAGATTGAGCAATAAGACATCACATTGTCATTTAAAAGGTTAATGCTACAACCTGCTACAGCTTTATCTGAGTGAGTTTTTTTCAACAAAACTTTGCAGTTCTTCCCATACTTTACACATTTTCTTAATGAAGAAGGGACATCCTCTACTGCCTCTAATCACAACTATTTTCTTAGGTTGAACCTTACCACTGGCTTTCTTGGGACCCATGGCGAGATATATAATAACAAATTTTATGCTCAAATAGCAAAAAATCCAAAAAGAAATGGTAAATCCTTGTGAAGAATTCAGGCGGGATAGTGACTGGGCACGAGGCTCTGGTAAACTGAGTGGCGATCGCCGTGCCACCACATGCTAGGTCGGCCTGTATGTGTATCAGCACCCTCGTATCCTGAGGCAACGCTCGTATCCCAATACAAATTTTCCGAGCAAATCCTGCTCGTAAGCCGAGGTACCACTGTAATTTAATAAATTATGTGACGGGGCTGAACAAGTATGATTTATAACGTATGATCAATGTTATACAAAAATTAAGAAATGTGCGAAGGGATTTACAAACTAAACTAGATCATTTAATAGGAATTTAATTAAGCATGCTAATAACCATTTGATAAAATACCTTAAATTTAGGTACGCAAATATATGAGGGAATTACTCCCTGGGTAACGCTAACAGAGATGAAATCATCAAGCCGATGGTAAACAATATATTTTATTTCTTGTATACAAACTGAAATAAACTATATAAATATTTTCTTAACTTAAATAATATCATCTTAAATTTTAATATGTCCTATTTTATTTCATATAACAAAGAACTATTTTATTAAACATAAATTTCTTTATTTATGAACAAATATTTGTTATGAAATATAGATTAACTAGAAATTTTATAATTTGTCATTTTCTATTCTTCAAAGGGGTAACATTTTTGTATTATTGTATATAGTTTTTTCCCTCCATTTTTTTTAGTAGATAATATTTAATTATTTTGTTAACAATTATGCATGCTGACCAAGATAATGACTAGACCTAGAATCAGTTCACTTAAAGATATAATCACTTGAGCACAAACTCGGGACAGGAGAGCCTCCACTAGCAACAGGTGGACCCAATGTGCAATAAACACCGTCAATACATTCGATATAACAAACACAGTCACTGAGAAGGGTGTCGACGAAATACATGCAGTCTTTGTTATGCAAGTCCCTTGGGAATTTCTGCCAGCAGACTTTAAGATTATTGCTCTTGAAGGAAAAAAGTACCAGAACCTCACCTGCAACGTAATATTGAACAGATGCATATAGAGGCAAACTTGGCATCTGACAGCTTCACATACTTCACAGATGGATCAGTAGACCAGCAGGGACAAGAGACCGAAGCTGCAGTTAAAGCAGAAATAACTGTAAATAGTTGGAGACACTCAAATGGGTGTTCGACTTTACAAACAGAGATGCTAGCCATTCAAAAAGTTTTGGAACATACTCTTGCTGAACACTGACAACATGTTATCATACATACAGATTCGAGAACTGTCATTGAAACCTTGCCACAAGAACACATACGTGATAACATCCATCTGATCACAGATGTCATATCATTAATGCAAACACTCAAACGTCACGGCCGTCGGGTACAACTGGGTGTCAAGTCATGTGAGAATAATAGGAAATTACATTGCAGACGAAGCTGCAAAACTTGCTACTAAAAGAAGAAATGTAGACATTTACATACCACAGAGTCTACCTTACCTTGAGGTTACCTTGAGGTGCTTCCGGGGCTTAGCGTCCCCGCGGCCCGGTCGTTTACCAGGCCTCCTGGTTGCTGGACTGATCAACCAGGCTGTTGGACATGGCTGCTCGCAGCCTGATGTATGAGTCACAGCCTGGTTGATCAGGTATCCTTTGGAGGTGCTTATCCAGTTCTCTCTTGAACACTGTGAGGGGTCTGCCAGTTATGCCCCCTATGTGTAGTGGAAGCGTGTTGAACAGTCTCGGGCCTCTGATGTTGATAGAGTTCTCTATCAGAGTACCCGTTGCACCTCTGCTTTTCAACGGGGGTGTTCTGCACATCCTGCCATGTCTTCTGGCCACATGTGATGTTATTTCTGTGTGTAGGTTTGGGACCAGCCCCTCAATTATTTTCCACATATAGATTATTATGTCTCTCTCCCGCCTGTGCTCAAGGCCGGGAATACAGATTTAGGCTCTTTAGTCGGTCCCAATAGTTTAGATGTTTTACTGAGTGGATTCTAGCAGTAAAGGATCTCTGCATGCTCTCCAGGTCAGCAATTTCTCCAGCATTGACAGGGGCTGTCATTGTGCAGCAGTACTCCACTCTAGAGAGCACAGGCGTTTTGAAAAGTATCATCATCGGTACAGCATCTCTAGTGTGAAAAGTTCTTGTTATCCAACCTGTCATTTTTCTTGCAGTTGTGACGGCTACTTTATTCTGTTCTTTAAAGGTAAGGTCTTCCGACATGAGTACACCCAGATCCTTTACATTGCCTTTTCGTTCTATGTTATGATTTGCCTGAGTTTTGTACGTGGTTTCCGCTTTTATATTTTCATTTTTTCCGTAGTGCATGAGCTGGAACTTATCTTCGTTAAACACCATATTATTTTCTGTAGCCCATAGATAGACCTGATCTACATCTGATTGGAGGTTTGCCGTGTCCTCTATGTTGCCTACTCTCATGAAGATCCTAGTGTCATCTGCAAAGGATGATACAGTGCTATAGGTTGTGTTCTTGTCTATGTCCGATATGAGGATGAGAAAAAGTACTGAAGTAAGCACAGTACCCGGGGGACTGAGCTCTTCACGGTTGATGGGCTGGATTTTATTTTGTTGACTATTACACATTGGGTTCTGTTAGTCAGGAAATTATAGATCCATCACAGATTAAGAAAGATTCATAGATTAAGAAAGTAATTAGAAACAGAACAATGCAAAAGATGTACAGTGACCACAACACAGCAGTTGCAATATCAGGTTCTGCGGTTTGGTACAAGAATTCAGCCAACTACGATCCACTTTGTTTGATGAAAGGAAGCAGTAGAACAACAGAAGTACACTTACATCGCATCAGGCTTGGATACCCATGTGCATGGGAAATATGTTTACAGGTTCCGGAAGATGAGAGGAAATGTCAGCACTGTGGAGAAATGCCCGACAGACCACTGGAACATTATCTAACACAGTACACAGTTACAAACCCATTAAGATTTCAACTTAGATTCAACAGAGCAGAAGAAGTTGTTAAACACATGGGACAAATCTTACTGAAGCGACCATACGAGTCATAAATACTCATACTCCGCCCAAGTAAAACAGAAACAAGCAACACTTAGCGGGCCAGCCAGAGGCTTAGGGACCACACAGGAATATCCCTGCAAAAAAACAGTTAACAATTAGCAGCTTTCCTGTTGATGCTTCATGCAAGATAATATGTGTACCATATAATGGGATGATACCATTGCCATCAACTTACTTGTAGTGTAGAATAATGCTAGCCAACCTGAACTGTGTATATATCTGAATTTATCCCAAGGCCACTAACACTAGTGGTCTTGGCGAGGACAGGAAGCCGGTGGCTTGTCAAAGGTCCATATATATATATATATATATATATATATATATATATATATATATATATATATATATATATATATATATATATATATATATATATATATATATATATGTCGTACCTAGTAGCCAGAACTCACTTATCAGCCTACTATGCAAGGCCCAATTTGACTAATAAGCCAAGTTTTCATGAATTAATTGTTTTTCGACTACCTAGCCTACCTAACCTAACCTAACTTTTTCGGCTACCTAACCTAACCTATAAAGATAGGTTAGGTTAGATTAGGTAGGGTTGGTTAGGTTTGGTCATATATCTACGTTAATTTAAACTCCAAAAAAAAGAAATTGACCTCATACATAATGAAATGTTTAGATTTATCACTTCATAAGAAAAAAATAGAGAAAATAAATTAATCCAGGAAAACTTGGCTTATTAGGCAAATCGGGCCTTGCATAGTAGGCTGACAAGTGCGTTCTGGCTATTAGGTACGACATATATATATATATATATATATATATATATATATATAGATATATATATATATATATATATATATATATATATATATATATATATATATATATATATATATATATATATATATATATATATATATATATATATATATATATATATAATTAATTTTCCTGAGTGTATGAAGTAATTACAGGGCTCAAAGTACCTCATACCATTTGGTCTGAAGTCACGTATAACAGGGCAATCACAGATATGATTGCCCGAAACGCTTTGCGTAATAGTGGCTTTAGGCATTGTATGTACCAGCTCTATCTATAAATCTATCAATTTTTGTAAAACCTCTTGTATGTATGTACCTTACCTGAATAAACATTTATTTATTTGTTATTATATAGTGTTGGAGAGGAGTATGTCCCAGACTTGCTCTTGTTCACATAGTTTACAAGGGATAGAGTACGTAGCTTAGGCTATTTCTAGAGGGGGGGGGGGGTAGAAATAGCCTAAGCTACTCTATCCCTTTGAGATGTATTTATTGCTTATCTCAATAAACATACTTGAACTTGAACAATTGGAATGTTCACCATAGGGAGATTCATCACCTGCAGCCACCTGCCATAGATATAGACATCCCAGCTTAATTCTGGCAATTACAATGTTACTCTGTCTGGTGGATGTTTTATGCTGCCCGTACATATATAATTCTCGGTTCTAAACATGTCACAGCTCTTTATACTCGTGCTTTTTGGCCTTTGTGTGTCAGTGACTGCTCTTCTGCCCTTCCTAATTTCCTGAAATATTGTAGCTTTTACAGCAGAGATTGGAATGTCCAGATCCAACTCAATTTCAGGCTTATCACAAGCAGTTTTAGCTGCCTTGACTGTGTCATCATGCTGGACAACACCTATGTGAGATACAAATACAAAATACAAATATTTATTCAGGTAAAATACATACGTACAAGGTGAGATACAAAAGTTGATGGATTTATAGATAGAGCTAGTACATACCAAGCCTAAAGCCACTATTACACAAAGCGTTTCGGGCAGGAAAAACACTAAGACTAAAACTTAATACTAATTGAGATTAAATTATAAATTGTGTTAAGAAAAAAATAAGAAAAATGAAAAGGGGGGAAACATGGCAGAAAAAAACAAAAATACAATTTGGTCAACAAACAGCATTGTTTAAAATAGCAGACATGGGTTGACATTTTGGGGGTGAGGTAGGTTACATGGAGTTAATTAGGTGGTACTTAGTTTTTATCTTAAACTGGTGTTCCCCAGGATGGTATTCATTCAAATGAGACTCTGAAACTCCTGCACTTTGCATTAACAATGTTGTTTATAATGGATTTTACAACATTCCTAGTGTGTTTATTTTCCATGTCGGGTTTTTAATTGCCTGAAGAGCTGACTTTGAATCACAGAAAATTACTCCTCCACTGTTCTTCAATGCGTTAGTGGCAAGTTATAGTGCAGCTAATCTGCATGTTTACGATGAAACATTTTTAAATGTATATTAATCTACTCTACCTCAAGTCCCTCAAGGAGGTGCACAAATCTACAAATCACAGTACAAGAATCACATTTTACATTACAGATAGAAATCGAAGAGGCTACATTTATCTCCAAAATTCTATCCCCCCAATAATCTGAAGGTTTAATTCCATCCTCATTATCTCAATCGTAGCATTTCTTGGCCATCCTAAGATTATTCTCATGGATTCATGTTGCACCTTCTCCAACTTGTTTAGTCTATCTTTACCAAAACAAGATATGAGAGGTGCAGCATACTTAATAAGGGACACTAGTGCAGCATACTCAATAAGGGACACTAGTGCAGCATACTCAATAAGGGACACTAGTGCAGCATACTCAATAAGGGACACTAGTGCAGCATACTCAATAAGGGACACTAGTGCAGCATACTCAATAAGGGACACTAGTGCAGCATACTCAATAAGGGACACTAGTGCAGCATACTCAATAAGGGACACTAGTGCAGCATACTCAATAAGGGACACTAGTGCAGCATACTCAATAAGGGACACTAGTGCAGCATACTCAATAAGGGACACTAGTGCAGCATACTCAATAAGGGACACTAGTGCAGCATACTCAATAAGGGACACTAGTGCAGCATACTCAATAAGGGACACTAGTGCAGCATACTCAATAAGGGACACTAGTGCAGCATACTCAATAAGGGACACTAGTGCAGCATACTCAATAAGGGACACTAGTGCAGCATACTCAATAAGGGACACTAGTGCAGCATACTCAATAAGGGACACTAGTGCAGCATACTCAATAAGGGACACTAGTGCAGCATACTCAATAAGGGACACTAGTGCAGCATACTCAATAAGGGACACTAGTGCAGCATACTCAATAAGGGACACTAGTGCAGCATACTCAATAAGGGACACTAGTGCAGCATACTCAATAAGGGACACTAGTGCAGCATACTCAATAAGGGACACTAGTGCAGCATACTCAATAAGGGACACTAGTGCAGCATACTCAATAAGGGACACTAGTGCAGCATACTCAATAAGGGACACTAGTGCAGCATACTCAATAAGGGACACTAGTGCAGCATACTCAATAAGGGACACTAGTGCAGCATACTCAATAAGGGACACTAGTGCAGCATACTCAATAAGGGACACTAGTGCAGCATACTCAATAAGGGACACTAAAGTGATGAGTACTCATTGATGTTATAGAACAGAACACAAAGGTAACTGCAGAAGGCCTATTGGCCCATACGAGGCAGCTCCTATCTATAACCCCCCAAATCCCACTCATATACATGTCCAACCCACGCTTGAAACAATCGAGGGACCCCACCTCCACCATGTTACTCGGCAATTGGTTCCACAAATTAACAACCCTGTTACTGAACCAGTATTTACCAAAGTCTTTCCTAAATCTAAACTTATCCAATTTATACCCATTGTTTCGTGTTCTGTCTTGTGTTGATACTTTTAATACCCTATTAATATCCCCTTTGTTATGTCCATTCATAAGAACATAAGAACAAAGGTAACTGCAGAAGGCCTATTGGCCCATACGAGGCAGCTCCTATTCTATAACCACCCAATCCCACTCATATACTTGTCCAACCCGTGCTTGAAACAATCGAGGGACCCCACCTCCACAATGTTACGCGGCAATTGGTTCCACAAATCAACAACCCTGTTACTGAACCAGTATTTACCCAAGTCTTTCCTAAATCTAAACTTATCCAATTTATATCCATTGTTTCGTGTTCTGTCCTGTGTTGATACTTTTAATACCCTATTAATATCCCCCCGGTTATGTCCATTCATCCACTTGTAAACCTCTATCATGTCACCCCTAACTCTTCGCCTTTCCAGTGAATGCAACTTAAGCTTTGTTAATCTTTCTTCATATGAAAGATTTCTAATTTGGGGAATTAACTTAGTCATCCTACGCTGGACACGTTCAAGTGAATTTATATCCATTCTATAATATGGCGACCAAAACTGAACTGCATAATCTAAATGGGGCCTAACTAGAGCAAGATATAGCTTGAGAACCACACCAGGTGTCTTGTTACTAACGCTGCGATTAATAAATCCAAGTGTCCGATTTGCCTTATTACGAACATTTATGCATTGATCCTTTTGTTTTAAATTCTTACTAATCATAACTCCCAGATCCCTTTCGCAATCCGACTTCGCAATCTCAACACCATCTAGCTCGTATCTTGTAACTCTATCATCATTACCTAGCCTCAGAACTTTACATTTATCAGCATTAAACTGCATCTGCCAATCCTTTGACCATTTCAAAACCCTATCTAGATCAACTTGAAGTGATAGTGAGTCCTCCTCCGAATTAATTTCACTACCGATTTTCGTATCATCGGCAAATTTGCAAATGTTGCTACTCAAACCTGAATCTAAATCATTTGTATATATTATAAACAACAGAGGTCCCAGGACAGAGCCTTGAGGCACTCCACTTACAACATTTTCCCACTCTGACTTGACTCCATTTATACTAACTCTCTGTTTCCTTTGGTATAGCCATGCCCTAATCCAGCTTAATATAGCACCCCCAATACCATGAGCCCCCAATACCCTATACCATAGGTGGCCAAGTATCCGGTCACTCACTGCTGTTATAGGTATTCACCTAGTTGTGCTTGCGAGGGTTGAGCTCTGGCTCTTTGGTCCCGCCTCTCAACTGTCAATTCCCTGGTGGACAGATTCTGGAGGTCACGTGACCCGCCACTCGGTGGTGGAGAATATGTGTGTCAGGGGACAGGAAGACAGGTTATATAGGGTCTGTCTAATTACGACAAGCTACATAAGCTTCACAAAGCTTCCTGGCAATACGTTAGTAATGAATGAATATGATATGTTAGGCTGACCTAACCTAACCTAACCTAACCTAACCTAACCTAACCTAACTTAACTTAACCTAACCTAACCTAACCTAACTTAACTTAACCTAACCTAACCTAACCTAACTTAACCTAACCTAACTTAACTTAACCTAACCTAACTTAACCTAACCTAACTTAACCTAACCTAACCTAACTTAACCTAACCTAACCTAACTTAACCTAACCTAACCTAACCTAACTTAACCTAACCTAACCTAACCTAACCTAACCTAACTTAACCTAACCTAACCTAACTTAACCTAACCTAACCTAACCTAACCTAACCTAACCTAACCTAACTTAACCTAACCTAACCTAACCTAACTTAACCTAACCTAACCTAACCTAACCTAACCTAACTTAACCTAACCTAACCTAACCTAACTTAACCTAACCTAACCTAACCTAACCTAACTTAACCTAACCTAACCTAACTTAACCTAACCTAACCTAACCTAACCTAACTTAACCTAACCTAACTTAACCTAACCTAACCTAACCTAACCTAACCTAACCTAACCTAATCAAACCTAACTTAACCTAACCTAACCTAACCTAACCTAATCTAACCTAACCTAACCTAACCTAACCTAAACCTAACTTAACCTAACCAAACCTAACCTAACCTAACCTAACCTAATCTAACCTAACTTAACCTAACCTAACCTAACCTAACCTAACCTAACCTAACCTAACCTAACTTAACCTAACCTAACCTAACCTAACCTAACCTAACTTAACCTAACCTAACCTAACCTAACCTAACCTAACTTAACCTAACCTAACTTAACCTAACCTAACCTAACCTAACCTAACCTAACCTAATCAAACCTAACTTAACCTAACCTAACCTAACCTAACCTAATCAAACCTAACTTAACCTAACCTAACCTAACTTAACCTAACCTAACCTAACCTAACCTAACCTAACCAAACCTAACCTAACCTAACCTAACCTGACCTAACCTAACCAAACCTAACCTAACCTAACCTAACCTAACCTAACCAAACCTAACCTAACCTAACCTAACCTAACCAAACCTAACCTAACCTAACCTAACCTAACCTAACCAAACCTAACCTAACCTAACCTAACCTAACCTAACCTAACCAAACCTAACCTAACCTAACCTAACCTAACCTAACCTAACCTAACCTAACCTAACCAAACCTAACCTAACCTAACCTAACCTAACCAAACCTAACCTAACCTAACCTAACCTAACCTAACCTAACCTAACCTAACCTAACCTAACCTAACCTAATCTAACCAAACCTAACCTAACCTAACCTAACCAAACCTAACCTAACCAAACCTAACCAAACCTAACCTAACCTAACCAAACCTAACCTAACCTAACCTAACCAAACCTAACCTAACCTAACCTAACCTAACCTAACCTAACCTAACCGAAGCTTGGATCATCGACTTGATTTGGCGTCACCAGCTTTTTATTTTCGTCTAATTTCTTTATAAAAAGATACTTTTTCAGATTAAAATTGTTTTTTTCCGTGTTGTACATTGAGCACCAACATTATAATGAGTAAATATATCATATTTATTCATTACTAACGTATTGCCAGGAAGCTTTGTGAAGCTTGTGTAGCTTGTGGTAATTGATTGATTGATTAAGATTAAGCCACCCAAGAGGTGGCACGGGCATGAATAGCCCGTAAGTGGTAATTAGACGGACCGGGTTATATATACAGTACACGTTAGGCATATACCGAGGTCCACCCCCCCCCCCCGCCCAGGATGGATGCTACCCCACAACAGGCTGACTAACTCCTGGGTACCTACTTACTGCTAGGTGAACAGTGGCATTAGATAAAAGGAAATGTACCCAACCATTTCTGTGTCGACATATGGGATTCGAACCCGAAATTTTCGATTGTGAGTCGAGAATGAACACGACTGTACTACCCCAGACCTCTCTGATTGGCTGAGGCTGGAGACTGGCCCTGTAAACTCCTCTCTGATTGGCTGAGGCTGGAGACTGGCCCTGTAAACTCCTCTCTGATTGGCTGAGGCTGGAGACTGTTCCTGAAGACTCCTCTCTGATTGGCTGAGGCTGGAGACTGGCCCTGTAAACTCCTCTCTGATTGGCTGAGGCTGGAGACTGGCCCTGTAAACTCCTCTCTGATTGGCTGAGGCTGGAGACTGTCCCTGAAGACTCCTCTCTGATTGGCTGAGGCTGGAGATTGTTCCTGCAAACTCCTCTCTGATTGGCTGAGGCTGGAGACTGTCCCTGAAGACTCCTCTCTGATTGGCTGAGGCTGGAGATTGTTCCTGAAGACTCCTCTCTGATTGGCTGAGGCTGGAGACTGTCCCTGAAGACTCCTCTCTGATTGGCTGAGGCTGGAGACTGGCCCTGTAAACTCCTCTCTGATTGGCTGAGGCAGTTGGTGTGGTGGCCACACAACAGCTGGTGTGGTCAACTTTCCTCACTTTAACTTTAATAAACTCTAAATTATTTTCTTAATATATAACAGATTACGAACAATAGTTCGTTATAAAAATAGTGTAAGGTAATGAAGATGGGAATAATTAATATTTTATCCATTAATGACCAGCCAAACATATAGTTTTAATTTGAAATGCCAATAGTTATTATGTAAACAAATAAAACATGAGCAAACATTTTTAAGTAAATTTTGCTAATTTTATGTTGTTTTTAATTATATTTAAAATGAGAAAAGCAAATTTGTAAATTGTTGAGTAATTTAAGTGGTAGAACCAATATTAACAATAAATGGCGATTCTGAGACCTTCCCGAGCCGGTCAATAAGCGGGGACGTTTCTAAACTTTACTTTATCCAAAAAGCATTTTAATGTGTTGTTTTAACACATTTGCGTTTTTATGTTCCTATTTAAACTGTATCGGAGCCTTAGTATGCCATTTACAATATCAGGATTTGCCTATATTAGGATTTGTATTTTATTTCACTTATGTTAAGGGACGATTTTGAGTCGCATATTGAATAGAAAACGGAACTATATAAAGTTCATCAAATAAAAATAATCAAATAAAAATGTTTATTCAGGTAAAAGTACACACATAGAGGATGAGTTACAAACATAACGTTGTAGTTATAGATGGAACCCAGGCAGGGAGGAGCTGTTCGCAAGATGCAACTGTCTGATGGCTCCCAGCTTGACTATGTAAACAGATTCAAATACCTTGGCCTTGAGGTGCCACTGTATGGTCCTGTTGTATTCAGACTCTGTCGTCAGTTTAAAGAGAGGCTCCGAGCTCTCAAGGCTGTTGCAGGTTATCACTCAGGCTATGGTGCCAATGTCAGAATTGTCAAAATGATGTACCTTGCATACATCAGATCTTTAGTGGATTATGCTGCACCTCTGCTTGTTTTGATGCCTGAAAGAAAGCTTGGAGGGCTTGAAAAATTGCAGAACGAAGCCTTGAGGATAATCCTTGGGTGCCCTCGTACCACAAAGATACTTAATATGAGAAAGGAACTTAATATTCCGAGCGTTGTTGATCGTGTTACTGAAATTAACTATTAAATTGATATAAAAATGCTTAGGCTAACTCATCCAAATCCTTGCACAGAAGCCCTCCAGAATTTCTTTATTGAAGATCAGCATTGTTCCAAATGGATAACAAAAACTGGAACTCAACTCAGAATGTATTAGGTTCATGATTTGTACCAAGAGAAACAACAACAGCACTTTCCTGCACCGTGGGAGGTTACACCCTTTCCAGTTTTAATCCCTCCCTTTCCACCCAAGAAGCAAATTAGAGATCAGCCCAAGCTTCGTCTTGAGACAAAGCTCAACGCCTTAATCCATATTGATGCTCTGTCCACAGAGCATTCTCCCTCTCAAATCATATACACTGATGGTTCCCTACACCGCACCACGGGTGCAGCTGGAAGTGCAGTTGTCCTGACAATGGGCGATGGCCTATACTTTGAGTGGGGAGTCCGTATAAACAACTGGGCCTCTACCCTTCACACCGAACTATTTGCCTTGATCCTTGCACTGAAATGTGTACAAGTCTCCAAACTTGATACATTAATTGTAAGTGACTCCTTATCATCCTTAAATGCTCTCAACTCTTTAAGACATAACTGTAACATGCTCGTGTCCGAAGCCAGACACAAATACAACAAAATTATTAAGGATGGTAACAGAGTCCATTTCATGTGGTCTCCATCTCATGTTGGCCTCCGAATGCATGATAGAGCTGATAAGTTAGCCAAAGAATCTGCCTTTAAAGGAGCCGTTGAGTGTAACCTTGGATTGTCAATGAGCAATCTGAGAGCAGCAGTACACCGAGAACTTCAACAAGATCTTGTAGATCTGAGGCAAAGTGAAAGTGACACCAATAATTCCATCTATCATCATACTATCATGCAAGAGGAGCCACACATCTATGGATCATCCAATAAAATCAGCAGACTTCTAGATGTTACTACTGCTCGGCTTAGACTCGGTTACAAGTATCTCTGGGAATTCTCATTATCTGTTGATGTAGACCTGACCAAATGTAAACTGTGTCAACAAAATTCTTCGCATACCCTCCGTCACTATGTGATGGAGTGCGAAAAGATACGTGAATTTAGAAACAATTCTATAACCAATGTTCCAGCGATGTGTAAATATTTCATTCAAAATGATCTGCTACCAGAAATTTTAGCCAAATATCCCCAGTTTGCTAACTGTAGGTAGTAACTAAGTGATTGTAACCTATCCACCGCTGCCCACTGGATGGGGGGGCGGTGTAACCTATCCACCGCTGCCCACTGGATGGGGGGCGGTGTGCAGGACAAACATATAAATTGTGACACTAACTCTCCACATATGTCAGTTGCTTAATTTAGAACCTGTACTTGAGGTCGATCTCGATCCCATTGTTGATGTGACGACTTATACTGAATTTTGTAACTAGCTCATCAAGATTGTAACTTGCTTAGCTAAATGTATTGTGGGGTTCAGTCCCTGAGACCAAGATGGGTATGGAGTGCATAATAAATGAACTGAACTAAACTAACTTAGGTAGAACTTAGTTTTTCTTTTAAACTGGTTGAGAGAGGTACAGCCTTTGACATGATTGGGAAGGTCATTCCACATTCTGGGTCCCTTGATTTGTAGAGCATTTCTAGTTTGGTTAAGGCGTACTCCTGGAATATCAAATATGTATTTGTTTCTTGTGTGGTGCTCATGGGTTCTGTTACAACCTTCTATGAAGCTTTTAAGGTCAAGATTGGCATTACAGTTCAGAGTTTTAAATATATAGAGTACACATGAGGGGATGTACAGTGACTTAATATCTAACATATTCAGAGATTTAAGTATGGGTACCCAGCAGCTTAATTTGACCTGAGACTTTATTACCAAAGAAAATATAGAAAGTTTTGTCAATGTTAAGGGTGAGTTTGTTGGCAGTTAGCCAAAGATTGACTTTATTCAGCTCAGTATTCACAGTGACATTTAGAGCAAGGGGATCAGAACTGGAGAAGATGAAGGTTGTGTCGTCAGCAAATAAAATTGGTTTGAGGTGTTGGGAGGCATTTGGAAGGTCATTAATGTAGATGAGAAAGAGGAGAGGGCCAAGTATGCTGCCCTGAGGAACACCAATGTTGATGGGTAGGGTGAGAGAAATGGAATTATTCACAGAAACATACTGGAGCCTGTTAGTAAGGTAGGACTGAAGGTATTGCAGGGAGTGTCCTCTGACTTCATAATGATGTAATTTAAGAAGAAAGTTTTGGTGGTTGACAGTGTCAAAAGCTTTACGCAGGTCCACAAATAACCCAACAGGGAACTCATTTTTATCAAGAGCTGCATGTATCGAGTTAATCATACTAATCAGTGCTTTTATTGGGTCTGAACTATACTGGCAAGAGCTAAGTATATTGAGTTTGGCTAGATAAGAGTAAAGCTGCTTGTAGATCAGTTTTTCAAATATTTTTGACAAGGCTGGCAGAATTGATATAGGTCTGAAGCTGTTGACATCAGTGTGATCACTACATTTATGGACTGGGGTTACTCTCGCTTTTTTTTTTTAGAATATCCGGAAAGGTTTGGAGTTCAAGCGGTTTGTTGAAGAGCAATGCAATGGCATGAGCTAGAAAACTGGAGGCATTTTTGTAAATTAGAATTGGTATTTCAGCAAGGCCATTTGACTTAGTTTTAAGGGAAAGGATTATCTCATTAACATCATTGGAGTTAGCAGGAGTTAGGTACAGAGATTGTGGATAGTTACCTGTAAGGTAGTCCTTAACATTAGTTAGGGAGGATGGAATATCATTAGCAAGGGATGACCCAATGGACGAGAAGAACCTATTGAATTCAATAGCAGTGTCAGAGGCTGCAAGCACACCATCTTCATTATATAGAAGTATTGTTTTTTTTATTCAAAATACTTTTTGGTCCTAATATGGTCTCTTTTAAAGCGTTCTGCTTTGTGTCTGGAGAGTTTCTCATGAGTAGGCTGGCCGTTTTTCTGGTTTTATAGTTGTATCTTCTGATTTTTGTCTGTAAGGATAACGTTTCTATTAACAATATCTTTCAGGACCCTTTCCTCCGTTTTATGAGCTGTGGAAAAGAAGTTCCTGTAAAATAGTCAATGAAAATGAAAATGTAATAAGTTTTACGAAACGCGCTCAAGTGTCGCGTCAGACTAGAAATAAAAATGAATTTTGGAGAATTGATTTTTGAATTACCTCCAACAGTGAAAAGAAATGTACGAAAGATTGAGAAAATTCGTGTTAGAATTATTAATCTTACTTTTTCGGTCATATTTAATATATATATATATATATATATATATATATATATATATATATATATATATATATATATATATATATATATATATATATATATATATATATATATATATATATATATATATATATATATATATATATATATATATATATATATATATATATATATATATGTCGTACCTAGTAGCCAGAACTCACTTCTCAGCCTACTATTCAAGGCCCAATTTGCCTAATAAGCCAAGTTTTCCTGAATTAATATATTTACTATAATTTTTTTCTTATGAAATGATAAAGCAACCCCTTTTCTCTATGTATGAGGTCAATTTTTTTTATTGGAGTTAAAATTAACGTAGATATATGACCGAACCTAACCAACCCTACCTAACCTAACCTAACCTATATTTATAGGTAAGGTTAGGTTAGGTAGCCAAAAAAAGCTAGGTTAGGTTAGGTTAGGTAGGTTAGGTAGACGAAAAAACATTAATTTATGAAAACTTGGCTTATTAGGCAAATCGGGCCTTGAATAGTAGGCTGAGAAGTGCGTTCTGGCTATTAGGTACGACATATATATATATATATATATATATATATATATATATATATATATATATATGTCGTACCTAGTAGCCAGAACGCACTTCTCAGCCTACTATGCAAGGCCCGATTTGCCTGATAAGCCAAGTTTTCCTGAATTAATATATTTTCTCTAATTTTTTTCTTATGAAATGATAAAGCTACCCATTTCATTATGTATGAGGTCAATTTTTTTTTATTGGAGTTCAAATTAACGTAGATATATGACCAAACCTAACCAACCCTACCTAACCTCACCTAACCTATCTTTATAGGTTAGGTTAGGTTAGGTAGCGGAAAAAGTTAGGTTAGGTTAGGTTAGGTAGTCGAAAAACAATTATTTCTTGAAAACTTGGCTTATTAGGCAAATTGGGCCTTGCATAGTAGGCTGAGAAGTGCGTTCTGGCTACTAGGTACGACATATATATATATATATATATATATATATATATATATATATATATATATATATATATATATATATATATATATATATATATATGTATACATACACATACATATTTAATCACCCAAACAAATACACACATCAATAATCTTTTGTGTCACAGGTGATCAACAAGAGGCTCACAACAGTCACTATACAAGGCACTTTACATCTATAGTGAGTCACACAGTTACTACTCTTGCTCCACACCCACCCAACTGGGCGACAGCTTTACAGTCATGTGCTCCACACCCACCCAACTGGGCGGCAGCTTTACAGTCATGTGCTCCACACCCACCCAACTGGGCGGCAGCTTTTACAGTCATGTGCTCCACACCCACCCAACTGGGCGGCAGCTTTACAGTTATGTGCTCCACACCCACCCAACTGGGCGGCAGCTTTACAGTCATGTGCTCCACACCCACCCAACTGGGCGGCAGCTTTACAGTCATGTGCTCCACACCCACTCAACTGGGCGGCAGCTTTACAGTCACGTGCTCCACACCCACCCAACTGGGCGGCAGCTTTACAGTCATGTGCTCCACACCCACCCAACTGGGCGGCAGCTTTACAGTCATGTGCTCCACACCCACCCCACAGGGCGGCAGCTTCACAGTCATGTGCATGCATTACCTACAGTAAGCAAATTTTGGATACTTCGCTAAGATTTCGGGCAGCACATCATTATGAATGAAGTACTTACACATTTCTTGGACACTATTGATGGTGTTATCTCTAAATTCCGCGATTTTTTCACATTCCATTATATAATGACGCAAAGTATGCGAATAGTTCTGCTGACAGAGTTTACATTTAGTCAAATCTACATCAGCAGATGTTACAAACTCCCAGAGGTACTTGTAGCCGAGCCTAAGCCTAGCAGTGGTAACATCTAGAAGTCTGCTAACCTTATTGGATGACCCATAGACGTGCGGTTCTTCCTGCATAATAGAATGATGATCGATGGAGTAACTGGTGTGAATTTCACTTTGCCTCAAGTCTCCGAAATTTAGTTGATGTTCCCGTAATATTGCTGCCCTCAGGCTGCTCAAAGGCAGTCCAAGTTGGTAATCAATTCCCTCTTTACGAGCAAAAATCTTGGCCAACTCATCAGTTCTATCATTTATTCGGAGACCAATATGGGAAGGAATCCACAGGTGACAATTTCTGACTCCATCATTGATTATTTCATTACATCTGAGTCTAGCTTCAGAGATAAGCACGTCACAGTTATGCCTTGGGGAGCTGAGGGCAGTCAAGGATGACAAGGAGTCACAATTAGCGTGTCAACTTTAAATTCATATACGCGCTCGAGTGCAAGGATTATGGCAACCAATTCTGTTTGAAGAGTGGAGGCCCAGTTACTGAGACGCGCTCCACACTCATGGGAGAAGGAACCATCTCTCCCTGTTAATTTACAATTTATTGATATATTTTAGTTTTGTTTTATTAGTTTTATAAAACTGTAATATCAATATAGCTATAAGTTAAGTACTAATTGTAATTAGGAAGCAATAAAATTATTATCTTCAAAAACTAAGAGGGTTAGGTGAGGTCGTGGTTTTCTATTCAGTTTTTCAGGTAAACTCAAATATTCACAATATATTTGACAGTACGATTTAATACTAAGTGAAAATAAGTACAATTCCTAACTGCTATGAATAGTACATAATTGCACTTAATTGTCTTCTTACATTTACCACCGCATTTTTGGAGGACGGGCTGTATATACAAAAGATTGGGGGTGGGGGGGGGGGTAGGAGAAGAAAATATTAAAGTGTTCAACCTGAAACGAGAACCACCGCTGGTGAAAGTACTCACCTAGTTGTGTTTGCGGGGGGGGGGGGGTTAGCTCTGGCTCTTTGGTTCTACCTAGGTACCCGCCTAGTGTAGGGACCCATATAGCCTCGGAGAAGAAAATAATGAGTACTGAAAGAAGACCTTGTGGGTCATCACTGAACACTTTCACATTTTCCTCTCCTACCACACCTATTCTTTTTTTAATAATTTTCGACGATCGTTTTCTATCATTGTAAAACTAGCTTAATAAGTAATATTTTGTACAATTCATTAAAAAATTGTACGTCATTATTACAATTAACTGTGTAACTTTAAATTACTTTTGAATCTTTTAAAACTTTGGCATTAGTTTTTATGTGATTTAAAACTTTATATAAGATTTTCCAACACTAACATTTTTTAAATATATTTATAAGCCTACTGCGCTGATAATTGTCACATTTGAAGAGCGCAATGTGACGTCATCAATTTTCGTTCAAATTTTTAGCTGCCTTTTGGGGCATCAATTATTTAATCATTTTGTATAGTATAAGTATCATATATCTGCAATTTGTTGCATGAGGGGTTATTTTGTCAACACACTTTGGTGTACACAACAATGTTCTGCTACCATATTCTAAATGAATGATTTAGGATAATCATCTCATCTCCTGGGATCATATCTGGCCTAGTATCATTCATTTTAAATGAATGATTACAAAGTGTAGCTCAAAAACTAGCTGTAAGTTCATCTAAAATCCCCATCTCACAGGATGGTTGGTCATACATGGAGTCGAGAGAGAACATGAGATGCCAGGCTGATCTACCAGCCTGCACTAGCACACTCTAGGTAGAGTCTACTCTACCAGCCTGCACTAGCACACTCTGGGTAGAGTATAGTCTACCAGCCTACACTAGCACACTCTGGGTAGAGTCTAGTCTACCAGCCTGCACTAGCACACTCTGGGTAGAGTCTAGTCTACCAGCCTGCACTAGCACACTCTGGGTAGAGTCTACTCTACCAGCCTGCACTAGCACACTCTGGGTAGAGTCTAGTCTACCAGCCTGCACTAGCACACTCTGGGTAGAGTCTACTCTACCAGCCTGCACTAGCACACTCTGGGTAGAGTCTACTCTACCAGCCTGCACTAGCACACTCTGGGTAGAGTCTAGTCTACCAGCCTGCACTAGCACACTCCGGGTAGAGTCTAGTCTACCAGCCTGCCATATGACACTCATATATATATATATATATATATATATATATATATATATATATATATATATATATATATATATATATATATATGAGAAAGCTGCAAGAACATGCAAGTCATAGATCACTAAGAACTGTAATTGACCCGGCCAGGATTCGAACCCATGCCACGGTTCCAACACGACATTGCTCGCCTCTCAGCAGTAGCAGCCCCATATGCAGGGGATTTCCTGTTAGCAACCCCAATGTTGGCAACTGGCACGCGTTTCACACCACACGCCCTCCGAATTGCTGTGGCCCTCCGCCTTGTTGCCCCAATCCACACCAGATATAGGTGTATTTGCGGCGAGGTGGCGGCCGACAGGTACGGCCACCATGGCCTACTCTGCCAAAGTACAGGGGGATATGGATGGCACTCGGGGCAAAGCTAACGACATAATCAAGAGGAGCTTCACCACAGCTGGATGTCCAGCTGAAAGAGAGCCCGGTTACCTAATGCCCCATAACTCTGGAGCTCCTATTGGTTGCCCAATATTATTATTCACAGTGAACCCCTGGAAGAATGGCAAGCAGTTGGTATGGGACTATATGTGCATATCAACCTTGGTTAACATTTACATTGACTTCAGTGTTGCACAACCAGGTGGCGCTGCCACCCACAGGGAATTAGTCAAATTATGTAAGTTCAGAGAACTGGATACAATTATATTGTCCCCATTGCTTCTGAGACACACGGCGCCTGGGGTAAGAGGGCTACCAGTTTTTTGAAGGAACTTTGTTTTAGGCTAATTGAAACAACAAGGGACCCGAGAGCTGCCAGCTTCCTTTTCAAGCGCCTCAGCGTGGTGATACAAAGGGGAAATGCACACTGCATTCCGGGTTCCTGCCCGCCATCTGAAGAGCTGGAGGAACTCGACAACTTATAGTCATCTTTGTACCCTATATGTAACTCCTTTTTTTTTTTAACAAAGTTTAAATAAAACAAATATATATATATATATATATATATATATATATATATATATATATATATAATATATATATATATATATATATATATATATATATATATATATATATATATATATATATATATATATATATATATATATATATATATAACTGAAAACTCACACCCCAGAAGTGACTCGAACCCATACTGCCAGGAGCACTCTGCTGGCGTACAGGATCCCTTAACCGCTCGACCAACACGACTGGACAAAAGAGGATGGTAGCCGAGGCTATTTCCATCCCCCCACCAACACTCGGTTGGTATTCTTGGGCATGGTATTTTATCAAATCACCTCATTCTTTGGGGTACACGTGAGGAGCACAAGTGCGAACAAGCCCGGTCATGTTGGTCGAGCGGTTAAGGGATCCTGTACGCCAGCAGTGTGCTCCTGGCAGTATGGGTTCGAGTCACTTCTGGGATGTGAGTTTTCAGTTGCATATAATCCTGGGGACCATTCAGGCTTGTTCGCATTTGTGTTCCTCACGTGTGCCCCAAAGATTGCGGTGATTTGGTAAAATACCATGCCCAAGATTACCAACCGAGTGCCGGCGGGGGGATGGAAATAGCCTCGGCTACCATCCTCTTTTGTCCGGTCGTGTTGGTTGAGCGGTTAAGGGATCCTGTATGCCAGCAGTGTGCTCCTGGCAGTATTGGTTCGAGTCACTTCTGGGGTGTGAGTTTTCAGTTGCATATAATCCTGGGGACCATTCAGGCTTGTTCGCACACATATATATATATATATATATATATATATATATATATATATATATATATATATATATATATATATATACATATATACATATATATATGTGTGTATATACAAGAAAATGGGGGGGGGTAGAAGAAGAAAATATTAAAGTGTTCAACCTGAAACGAGAACCACCGCTGGTGAAAGTACTCACCTAGTTGTGTTTCCGGGAGGGGGGGGGGGTGAGCTCTGGCTCTTTGGTTCCGCCTAGTGTATGGCCCCGTAGCCTCGGAGAAGGAAAATAATGAGTACTTAAAGAAGACCTTGTGAATTCTCACTGAACACTCTGATATTTTCTTCTCCAACCACACCTATTCTATTTTTAATTAATAAAACACTTTTGTGCTCTCGCGACGACAAACGTTATGACTAATTTTTTCTTGATTATGAGCGAGTGACTTGCACGCGTCACTTAATAAAATATTTGTCAAAAATTTAATTTTTATCCGATCAACTTCTTTCTGATTTTAAAATGAGCGCCATTGTCTTCCCACACTCCTCCATAGGCCGCATGGCATTCTGGGTCACGCCATGCGGTCGGCCTAGTGCTTTGTTTACCTTTCTCGTGACCGGAACGCCGCCCTCTCGCGTCCCAAACTTGTGCAAATCTCGGCTATTATCTGCGTTTGTATTTGTTCCCGTGTCTTCACAACACCTTATATACGTGACACGATGGATCGTAGTCAAGGGCAGAGCAGTTCGACGCCGAAAAAAGCGACGAAATCTACCAAAGAGGATAAACTAAGTATGCTCTACAAGAAATTTAACAGAGTTCGGCTTACACCAACCAAAATCCCAGGATTGATGGATGAATTATCTGATATTGAGGCAGATGTTGAGGGAGAAGAACGGGAGAGTGATTTCAACAGTGATAATTTAGATACAGAGACGGCAGATGATGGTGAGTCAACGAGTGAGAGTAGCGAGGAGTCTGAGGAGGACGACGATCCCCGCCCACAGCCTCCTATTCGAAAGCGTGCAGGACGTCTTCAACAACCAGATCCTGAAGATGCCTGGTGTACTGGCAACACTCAACTATCTGTAGACAGTTTCACTGGAACACCAGGCATAACTGTACCAACACCAACCAATGCTATACAATTATTCCTGACTCGGGCCCTGATTGAATATTTGACATTTGAAACTAACTTGTATGCTGAACAATTTATACAGAATGCTTCCACAGGCGCCATGCATATGTATGTGACATGAGATATCTGTCAAGGAAATGGCAAGGTATTTGGGTCTGTCTATGTTGTTGGGTATTGCAACCCTCCCAATGATGAGAATGTTATGAATTAGTGAAGTGAATTAAAAATTAATGAATGAGTGAATTAAACGATTCTTCGCGGCGGGGATCGTATTCCAGGGACCTGCCCGAAACGCTACGCGTACTAGTGGCTGTACAAGAATGTAACAACTCTTGTATATATCTCAAAAAAAAAAAAAAAAAAAAAATGTACTGGCAAACAAGCCGGCTGTGGCATATGCGCACCATCAATACTTTCATGACGTTCAAACGATTTCAACATATTAGCCAGTTTTTCCATAGTTATAATAACAATGCCATTCCCCAGAACAATAAAGACCGATTGATAAAACTTCGCACAGTGATGACCTATCTTACCACCAAATTTGCCAAAATATACATTCCCAAGAAAGAATTGAGTTTGGATGAAGGAACAATGTCATAGGGTGGGCAATTATCTTTCAAGGTTTATAATCCAAATAAGCCAGATAAGTATGGAATAAAATTGTATATGCTTGCTGAAGCATCGTCGGGCTACATATATAACTGAGGTGTATACAGGAATTGGTAAAACAACAGTGGAAACAGTCATGGGCTTGATGCAGCCCCTTAATGTACAAGGGTTATCATTTGTTTATGGATAATTACTATAACTATCCATCGCGCAGAAAAGCTACGTGAACATGGTGTTTATACGTGTGGAACAATCAGATTACAGCGTGGCGCCCCCAAACATCTCAACAGCAAGCAAAGGGTAAAATTCCCGTTGATACAACCCTATTCAGCCGCAAGGATAACACATTTATAATCCTGTGGAAAGACAAGCGAGTGGGCTCTCTGATCACAAACTGCCACACAGGAAGTCGAACGAAGGAAAAGAGTGAGGAAACGTGACGGAACAACTTCAGTGAACCTTGTAACTGTCAACAAACCCAATGCCATATGCGACTACAACACCCACATGGAAGGAGTTGATCACTTTGACCAAATGGTCAAATATTACAAGTTCACACGGAAATCTCACAAGTGGACAAAAAAATTACCTTTTATTTCCTGCAAATGGCTCTGCATAATGCATATGTGTTGTACAAGAACTACACCACTGATCAGAAAAAAATTGACCTTGCTATAGTTTCATGAGGTAGCAATATGGTCCTTGTTGAGGTGGGACCATGAGGAGTGGCCTAACACACAATCCCATCGCACATGCTCCGGATATCAGTGCTGATGATGGCAATGTTGGCGGACCGGGACCATCTGGTGTGAGGCGTCCTCTATTTCCTTCGACACCTCGAGCAGACGACTCCTCATCTGACTCAGAACATGAAATGGATCCTAGTACCAGTAGTCGTCCTCGATTGTGGATCCAGAAGATCGTCTTAATAAGAAGTTGACCCATGCCATCGTCAAACTCACAAAACGTCGAAGGTGTCGTGTTTGCTTTAAGTCGGGAATAAGGAAGGCCGCTAAGTATCAGTGCAAGACATGTGGAGTTGCACTGTGTCCGACACTCTGCTACACAAAAGGTGGAGTTGCACTGTGTCCGACACTCTGCTACACAAAAGGTGGAGTTGCACTGTGTCCGACACTCTGCTACACAAAAGGTGGAGTTGCACTGTGTCCGACACTCTGCTACACAAAAGGTGGAGTTGCACTGTGTCCGACACTCTGCTACACAAAAGGTGGAGTTGCACTGTGTCCGACACTCTGCTACACAAAAGGTGGAGTTGCACTGTGTCCGACACTCTGCTACACAAAAGGTGGAGTTGCACTGTGTCCGACACTCTGCTACACAAAAGGTGGAGTTGCACTGTGTCCGACACTCTGGTACACAAAAGGTGGAGTTGCACTGTGTCCGACACTCTGGTACACAAAAGGTGGAGTTGCACTGTGTCCGACACTCTGCTACACAAAAGGTGGAGTTGCACTGTGTCCGACACTCTGGTACACAAAAGGTGGAGTTGCACTGTGTCCGACACTCTGGTACACAAAAGGTGGAGTTGCACTGTGTCCGACACTCTGGTACACAAAATAACACCGCAAGAGGGTATTTTGGGTGACGACAAAATAGCGCCTCTGCACACATTCACTCCACCTACGAAACATCTGTTGAGCAACTTCAAGACCATTTTCCTGAAGCAGGTGGAGTGGATCACAAAATGCTCAACTTATTGTTCTACCGTCATCATTCCGTAAGTGAGTGCACACACTTTGTATAAGTCTTTATGAATTTATTTCTGCTTTATACTTTGCTGCTGGTATTGCTTATATATATTTCGGACCTGCCGAAATACTTTATTTCGGCAGGTCCGGAATTTCGTTATTACTTATATTGCTCTTTCTACTTAGAGCATTTTATTGTGAATATTTTGATACCACAATGAAAAATGTAGCACAAAAACTTCTGTTAGCAAACTGTATGTGTTTGTCTGGTGTATGGGGTGTAGCGGGTGTGGCACCAAGTGTGTTCTGGCGGGTAACGCTTCGACGACTTTGGGGGTCGTTGTGGGTGAGGCGCGCCCATGTTGTATAATGTGTTCTGGCGGGTAACGCTTCGACGACTTTGGGGGTCGTTGTGGGTGAGGCGCGCCCATGTTGTATAATGTGTTCTGGCGGGTAACGCTTCGACGACTTTGGGGGTCGTTGTGGGTGAGGCGCGCCCATGTTGTATAATGTGTTCTGGCGGGTAACGCTTCGACGACTTTGGGGGTCGTTGTGGGTGAGGCGCGCCCATGTTGTATAATTTATATGCATATGTCTGTGTACGATATTTTATTGCGATCACAGTGATACAAAAAACACGATGTCGAACAAGTTTGGACTTGATATACCTGAACAGAGTAGTAACATGTGGGCGCTGTTTGGCGTGAACGGCTGACAAACGACTGAGTTCTTTATTTGTTGCCGGCATCACGTTAGCTTTGGTGACATGTTATACATATGTTCCTATAGAACATTTCATTGGCAACACATTGATACCAAAATAAAATACGTACATCGAAAATGAAGGTCAGAAACATGCGAAGAGTATAAACTTTTCAGTAGTGGTGTAGGGCTTGTACAGTTGGGCCTACAGTAGCTGGTAATCCTTGGGCAACTTCCCACGGTCTTGCGGATGGGGCGCGCCCATGATTTGAATTTTATATTCATATGTCCGCGTAGGGAATTTTATTGCGGTCACAGTGATACCAAAATTAACGACGTAGAACAATTCTAGGGTTGACAAACATGAAAAGAGCATAAACATTTCAGCACGGTTTGATGCTCATAGCTAACGATCGCCATCGTTTTTTATTTTGTGCGGATCTCATGTTGGGTTTGGTGAAATTTTATATATATTCCTCTAGGGCATTCTCTTGCGAACAAATTGATACCAAACTTAAATACATACATGGAAAATTAAGGTGAGCAGACCGAAAAGATTATAAACATTTTAGTGTAGCCACGCGGTCACCGGAAACTAACAGCGCTCAAGGGGAAAGTTACTGCCGGGAGCGCGATAGTCACTGAAAATCTTGGACGACCGTTTTTAAACATTGTAAAACTAGCTTAATAACTAATATTTTGTACAATTCATTAGAAAATTGTGTGTCTTTATTACAATTAATTGTGTATCTTTAAATTACTTTTGAATCTTTAAAAACTTTGGCTTTACTTTTCTAAGATTTTAAAATTTTATATAAGATTTTCTAACACTTAAATTTTTTAAATATATTTATAAGGCTACTGCGCTGATTATCTTTACACCTGAAGAGGGCAATGTGACGTCATCATTTTTCGTTCGTATTTTTAGCTGCCCTTTTGGGGTATCAAAGATTTAATACTTTAGAATAGTACAAGTATCAATTATGTACAATTTGTTGCATGAGGAGTTATTTTGTCAACACACTTTGGTGTACACAACAATGCTCTGCTACCATATTCTAAATGAATGATTTAGGATAATTATCTCATCTCCTGGGATCATATCTGGCCTAGTATCATTCATTCTAAATGAATGATTACAAAGTGTAGCTCAAAAACTAGCTGTAAGTTCAGCTAAAATCCCCATCTCGCAGGATGGTTAGTCATACATGGAGTCGAGAGAGAACATGAGATGCCAGGCTGATCTACCAGCCTGCACTAGCACACTCTGGGTAGAAACTAGTCTACCAGCCTGCACTAGCACACTCTGGGTAGAGTCTAGTCTACCAGCCAGCACTAGCACACTCTGGGTAGAGTCTAGTCTACCAGCCTGCACTAGCACACTCTGGGTAGAGTCTAATCTACCAGCCTGCACTAGCACACTCTGGGTAGAGTCTAGTCTACCAGCCTGCACTAGCACACTCTGGATAGAGTCTAGTCTACCAGCCTGCACTAGCACACTCTGGGTAGTCTAGTCTACCAGCCAGCACTAGTACACTCTGGGTAGAGTCTAGTCTACCAGCCTGCACTAGCACACTCTGGGTAGAGTCTAGTCTACCAGCCTGCACTAGCACACTCTGGGTAGAGTCTAGTCTACCAGCCAGCACTAGTACACTCTAGGTAGAGTCTAGTCTACCAGCCTGCATTAGCACACTCTGGGTAGAGTCTAGTCTACCAGCCTGCACTAGCAAACTCTGGGTAGAGTCTAATCTACTAACCTTCACTATTGATTGTTGCTGCCGAAGGCAGCTAGTTTATTGTGCACCCCATACTCATCCTGTGAGCGGTAGCGCAAAAGCATTACAGAGGGCACAAAAAGTCTTTATCAGACCTCATCTTAGATTATTACATAAACAATTTCATCTATCCTTCACACCTTATAGTTACAATGTCAGCTAGTTACAGAGAAAGTGCTATTACAAGAGCTACATATTTACAGTAAGTCATCATACATTAATGGTAGGTCTTGTCGTTAATACATAATAGTTTGACCAATGGAGATATTACAGAGTCATAGGGGAGCTTCTGTTTATTATTAGTCCTCACAATACACTACTTGTTTCTGAATCTCATATGTCGTTCATCTACTGGAAGCGAAATGTGGGTACAGTGCAAGGATTTCAGGTAATTTATCCATGGTAATAAGATATGTTGCCATATCATACAGAGTGAGCTTAGATTTATCTCTAAAAGGCTAAATTTTACTACAATCCAAGATATAGTGTTCGAGTGTATGTCCCTGTCTTTGTCCACACACTTTACACTTTACTTCATCTAGATCCCTATACAAGCTGAACTGCCAGAGATACTTGTAGCCAAGTCTTATACGAGCTGTGACAACATCTGTTAGTCTACTGACTTTGTTACTTGCCCCATACACATGTTTTACTTCACACATTTCATTGTGATGAACAATGGACCTGCTAGTTCCAGTTTGCACTGTTCTACTTTCTTCAAAATCATCTAGGAGTTCTAGTCTAATGACACTTTTAAGGGACCTATTTGATAACTCAAGATTCCGTTCAATTCTGTCTATTTACTGCAGCCTTAGCAAGGGCGTCAACTTTGTCATGTTCCTGCAGGCCAATGTGAGAAGGAATCCACAACATTTTTATATTTACCCTCTTGCTAAGTATTCTTATATATCTAAGTCTAGCTTCCAAGACAAGCACGTTATTACTTGATTGCAAACTGTTTATTGCTCGTAGTGAGGAAAGGGAGTCAGAAATAATTAAGCTGTCTACTTCAGTGTTGTCAATAATTTCGAGTGCTACCAGTATCGCTACCAACTCGGCTTGCATTATGGACGCCCAGTTACTAATTCGGATATTTCTTTGAGTTGTGCTGCGATCGGGTTGATGAGCAATAACAGCACTTCCTGCCCTCCCTGTAGCTGTATTGAGTGATCCGTCAGTGTATATGGTCTGTGCAATGTTGTTTTCAGCTTGTATATTGTGAATGTGTTCTATAGTGCTTAATTTAGCAGCAAGCTGAGCATGAGGGTTGTTTGTGATTAGTTTCTTGGTGGGGTATGCAGGGGTCAGGATGTCAAAAGGTACTGTCTGCCAGGGTGGAAGGAAGTGCTGTACTCTTTCATCTGTATATACATCGTACAGTCCCATCATTTTAATATGAGTGGCTGTTCTTTGAATCAATTTAGACTCGCTAGTTCCATTTCGTATGTGTTCTAACAGTTCAACTGACACAATGTTGTTTTTGTTATCACGCAGAAGCTATAGTCCCGTCATAAGATTAATTTCAAATATTCTATCTCTAATGCTAAGTATATTTAATTCTTTCCGCATGTTGAGAACTTTGGTAGTTATAGGACAGCCAAGTATAATTCTGAGTGCTTCATTTTGCATTTTTTCCAGTCTATCAATACTTTTGCCATTTTGCAGGACCAAAGCTGGTGCATGATAGTCTATCAGAGACCTTATATACGCTAAATCCATCATTCTTGCTATTCTAATATTAACACCATATTTCGGGCTGTACCCCACTACAGTTCTGAGAGCCTTGAGTCTGTCTCTACATTGTTGATGTAACTTATTGACTGCATATTACGGACCCGAGTCCAGCGACGTAGCACGGAGCAGTGACGACAACGCCATCTGTGAGTCCGCTCCCGAAACTCCCTCCAAATGGACGACACCATCTAGTGAGGACGGGATATACCGGCCACAGGTGCTGGATTCCCGTCTTAATCAGCTCATAACACAGCCGCTGCTGACCTCTGGTGAGGTGGCGCTTAGACAGCAACGCCATCTATGGAGCAGAGAGGTGGACGTTTGTGTCTAAGCCTGTAAGTGAGGTTCCCTAGTTCCAGTACTAATGACGTGTCTGATTACAGAGTCGACCTGGGACTGCTGTATTGGACGATGGATCAGTCTACCCAAGGCAGCCAAGGTCTCTCCACGAGTTTGCTGAAGAAACTGTGAGTCACCCCCGGACGAACACTGCTGAGAGTGTAAGCCTGCCTGTGATGTGGCAGTATCAGAGATTGCCTTATCCGGGGCTGGCTGGTGGAAGAGACTAGCCACTGTGGTGCTGAGAGAGGAGAGTGATCAGCGGAATCACACGAGGCTCCTGCCTAGGGCTCGCAACCCTAGTATCGGTCGTGGAGTGGCCTACACAGCGGAGCTGATCGGAACCTGCCAGCTACAGGCTGGATTGTGGTTGAAGGCCTCCACGACGGAGCACCCAGTGGGACTGTGATTTGGCTGGCCTTTGGCCAGGGTAGAATCGCCGATAGAGAATCCAAGAGGATTCATCGTGGGCCGAAGAAGAGAACCAGGGCTACTCAAAGTGCGCACCATGGAGCATCCTGTGTCTTCAGAGGAAGACAACTCTGTACATTAAAGTGTGTTTATAACCCCGTGTGACTGTTTATATATTTATTTATGGTGGTGGTTAATATATATATATATATATATATATATATATATATATATATATATATATATATATATATTATATACTCGCCTGGCGTTCCGCGAGCGCTATGTCATGGGTTCGTATCCTGGCCGGGGAGGATTTACTGGGCGCAATTCCTTAACTGTAGCCTCTGTTTAACGCAACAGTAAAATGTAATATAATATAATATATATTATATAATATATATATTATATACTTTTTTTTTTTTTTTTTGAGATATATACAAGAGTTGTTACATTCTTGTACAGCCACTAGTACGCGTAGCGTTTCGGGCAGGTCCCTGGAATACGATCCCTTGCCGCGAAGAATCGTTGTTACAACCAAGTACACATTTTACTGTTGCGTTAAACAGAGGCTACAGTTAAGGAATTGCGCCCAGTAAATCCTCCCCGGCCAGGATACGAACCCATGACATAGCGCTCGCGGAACGCGAGGCGAGTGTCTTACCACTACACCACGGAGACTGTCAAAAATCTACACTGACGAGTCATCTAATCCTGTCAATGGCAGGGCTGGTGCAGCATACACGGTATTCAAGGATAATACTTTCCAACGCAGAAATGAAGAAATAGCGCGTATTGAGAACTATGCCTCTTCAATGCAAGCAGAGCTAACTGCCATTGTTATGGCGTTAAGGTTTCTTGAACGGAACACTAATGGTGCAGTGATTTGCACCGGTTCAAAAGCAGCACTGCAAAGCCTAAGTAAAAATCGGGCAGAAAATCTTGCAATAGTCACTAAAATTAAGAGAGCTGTGAGAGTACTTACCGATCAGGGAAGAGTCATCAAGTTTCTGTGGATCCCCTCCCATGTTGGAATATGTGGGAATGAACGAGCAGATGTGCGGGCTGCTGAAGGCGCTGAAGGAGACCATATTGAATACTTCATACCCAAGACTACTACAAATTAGAGGTATTGTCAGGCAACATCACCGTAAGAAGGTAACTGAGGAAAGGAGGATAGAAGCACAAACCAGTGAATCTGTACGATGGTACAACATGGTTGCAGCTGGCAATCCCAATCATTATGGACGAAGAGAAGGAGGACGAGGGAGAGAGTCAGTAATAGCGAGAATCCGTCTTGGATACAGATATCCATGGAGATATGGAATGGAAACAACAGTTGATCAGCGAAGTTGCAGAATCTGTGGTGAGAGTGATGGACACCGCCTTGACCACTATCTACGTGAATGTGAACACCTGAGAGACATCAGAAATATGTGTAGAATAATAAACCCCACATTGAGTTAGGAAAACACTATTTGTCAAATATTGATACTGTTCTTAAAAGATTTCCCCATTTTGCACCCGCAAGATAGCGTAAGCTTTTAAGGGTTGACTGATGTTAATCTTCTTGTTTGAGGAGCTGTTCACTTTAGTTAAGCACAGTTAAGCAAGTTAAGCAAGTCCCAGCTGTGTCTGGGTACAAGTGACAGAATGAACAACCCAGCGGGTTTTCTTCCTATTGGGGAGTGTTGTACATGCTGCTATGGCGGTGTGTCCACTCACAAGATGAGTGGCGCTGCCTAATAAACTCGCCCCTCGGGGCAAAATTAATTTTTTTTTTTTTAAGTGGCCTCGACGAGGACAGGAAGCCGGTGGCTTGTCAAAGTCGTTCCATCTCCCCATTTGCCATGATGATATATGGATACCAGGAGCCCAACAACACAAGACAATAAAAAATCAATCTAGACTTTCATAACGAAATAATTAAAGAAATTTACCGAAGCATTGTTATGGGTAGACTTAACTACGTGTTTCACATTATTAACTTTAATAGACCAAAACGTTTCCCTGACGTTCTACCATTTAATCAATAGAAATATATGTGAATATTTAAATAAAAAAATAACATTTACAAATTTACTTAGTATTAAAAGTGAAAACTCGTCTCATTTTCTTGTTTACATATAATACTCATTACATTTCCATTATTGGTCGGGGACATGAAGTCGATTCACTATTCTAGGCTGGTATACTAGACTCTACCCAGAGTGTGCTAGTGCAGGCTGGTAGACTAGACTCTACCCAGAGTGTGCTAGTGCAGGCTGGTAGACTAGACTCTACCCAGAGTGTGCTAGTGCAGGCTGGTAGACTAGACTCTACCCGGAGTGTGCTAGTGCAGGCTGGTAGACTAGACTCTACCCAGAGTGTGCTAGTGCAGGCTGGTAGACTAGACTCTACCCAGAGTGTGCTAGTGCAGGCTGGTAGACTAGACTCTACCCAGAGTGTGCTAGTGCAGGCTGGTAGACTAGACTCTACCCAGAGTGTGCTAGTGCAGGCTGGTAGACTAGACTCTACCCAGAGTGTGCTAGTGCAGGCTGGTAGACTAGACTCTACCCAGAGTGTGCTAGTGCAGGCTGGTAGACTATACTCTACCCAGAGTGTGCTAGTGCAGGCTGGTAGACTAGACTCAACCCAGAGTGTGCTAGTGCAGGCTGGTAGACTAGACTCAACCCAGAGTGTGCTAGTGCAGGCTGGTAGACTATACTCTACCCAGAGTGTGCTAGTGCAGGCTGGTAGATCAGCCTAACATCTCATATTCTCTATTGACTCATGTATGACTAACCATCCTGTGAGATGAGGATTTTACATGAATTTATCTTGAGGTAATATTGATATGATCTCGGGGCTTAGCATCGCTGCGGCCCGGTCGTCGACCAGGTCTCCTTTTTGTTACACACCCCCAGGAAGCAGCCCGTAAAAGCTGTCTAACTCCCAGTTACCTATTTACTGCTATGTAACAGGGGGCATCAGGGTGAAAGAAACTTTTTACCCATTTGTCTCCGCCTCCACCGGGGATCGCACCTGGAACCTCAGGACTACGAATCTAAAGCGCTGTCCACTCAGCTGTTAGGCGTCCGTAAGTTCCTGTTAGTCAGGCACTTACAGCTAGTGTTTGATCATGAGCAGTGAACCAATGTATAACCCTGAGATGTTTTCCTAATTGTACCTAGTTATCCTTGTTCATTATTGTGTATTGTTATTATTATTGTGTTATTCTTATCTGCTTTAGTGCCAAAAATTCTTGCAATGTATCTGTAAAAATTTTTTTTTTACAACTTTTACTGTAATTATTCTACTTAAAATCATCTGTACTTGTAAAGCTGTAAAGTACTTGTTAAAAATTTTTTTGTCAATTTTATTCTTAATTCTCTTAAATTATCTGTTAGTTTAAGGATTTGCTCTAAGGTTAGTTTAAGGACTTGCCCGAAACGCAGCCCGTCCTCCAAAAATGGGGTGGTAAATGTAAGGAGACAAATAAGTGCAATAATGTACTATTCATAGCAGTTAGAAATTGTACTTATTTTCACTTAGTATTAAATCGTACTGTCAAATATATTGTGAATATTTGAGTTTACCCGAAAAACTGAATAAATTGTGACACTAGCTCTCCACATATGTCAGTTGCTTAAGTTAGAAATTGTACTTGTGGTCGATCTCGAATCCATTGTTGATGTGACGACTTATATTAAAGTTTGTAACTAGCTCATCAAGATTGTAACTTGCTTAGCTAAATGAATTGTGGTGTTCAGTCCCTGAGCCCATTATGTGCCTCTGTAACCCTTTCCACTACCGCCCACAAGATGGGTATGGGGTGCATAATAAATGAACTAAACTAAACTCCTAGGCTAAGGGTTTTCCAGTCAGAGGTGGTACTTTCTTTCCTTTTTATTTATGAAACGACCTTTTTTATTATAGACGACCGTGTTGCAAAAGAAACCTAATAACTAATATTTTTACAATTCATTGCAAATTTGTACAACAATATTACAATTAAATATGTATTTTTAAATTGTTATCGATTCTTTCAAAACTTTGGCGCAAGTAATAATATTATTTAAATAATTTATATAAGATTTTCTGATACTTACATTCTTTAATTGTATTTATTAGGATACTGCGCTGAATACACTTATCTTCGGAAAATGTGATGTGACGTCACGATACGTGGTCTATTTTTAGCTGTCCTTTGGGCAATAATAATGAAAAGTTTAACTGTTATTTATCTACAATTTGTTGCATGGGCATTATTTTGTTAACATACCTTGGAATACACAACAATGTGCTGTTACCATATTGATTACAAATTGTAGATTTATATATATATATATATATATATATATATATGTCGTACCTAGTAGCCAGAACTCACTTCTCAGCCTACTATTCAAGGCCCGATTTGCCTAATAAGCCAAGTTTTCCTGAATTAATATTTTTACTATAATTTTTTCTTATGAAATGATAAAACAGCCCTTTTCTCTATGTATGAGGTCAATTTTTTTTTATTGGAGTTAAAATTAACGTAGATATATGACCGAACTTAACCAACCCTACCTAACCTAACCTAACCTATATTTATAGGTAAGGTTAGGTTAGGTAGCCAAAAAAAGCTAGGTTAGGTTAGGTTAGGTAGGTTAGGTAGACGAAAAAACATTAATTCATGAAAACTTGGCTTATTAGGCAAATCGGGCCTTGAATAGTAGGCTGAGAAGTGCGTTCTGGCTACTAGGTACGACATATATATATATATATATATATGTATATATATATATATACATGTATATACAACAAGGTACATTGGGGGTTAAGCTCTCACACTCACAGCTCCCTGACAAGAGGGAGCAAGCTTAGCTTAGCTGCCAACACCCACACATCGTGTCAGCAAGGCGGACAGCCCGCCTGCTTTCATACTTCTCACTGTATTTCCCACTTCTATACTTCCCTTCACCTATGCCTCTCCTTCCTCTTTACTCCCCCCCCACCCCCCGAAAAAAAGGGGGGTTAACAGAGAACATAGAGTTTAAGTTGAAATTACATTCTTGTAAAGCCACTAGCACGCATAGCGTTTCGGGTTAGGTGAGGTTGTGGTTTTCTATTCAGTTTTTCGGGTAAACTCAAATATTCACAATATATTTGACAGTACGATTTAATACTAAGTGAAAATAAGTACAATTTCTAACTGCTATGAATAGTACATTATTGCACTTATTTGTCTCCTTACATTTACCACCCCATTTTTGGAGGACGGGCTGCACAATTTATATGTTTGTCCTGCACACCGCCCCCCATCCAGTGGGCAGCGGTGGATAGGATACAATCACTTAGTTACTACCTACAGTTAGCAAACTGGGGATATTTGGCTAAAATTTCTGGTAGCAGATCATTTTGAATGAAATATTAACACATCGCTGGAACGTTGGTTATATTATTGTCTTTGAATTCACGTATCTTTTCGCACTCCATCACATAGTGACGGAGGGTGTTCGATATATATATATATATATATATATATATATATATATATATATATATATATATATATATATATATATATATATATATATATATATGTCGTACCTAGTAGCCAGAACGCACTTCTCAGCCTACTATGCGAGGCCCGATTTGCCTAATAAGCCAAGTTTTCGTGAATTAATGTGTTTTCGACTACCTAACCTACCTAACCTAACCTAACCTAACTTTTTCGGCTACCTAACCTAACCTAACCTATAAAGATAGGTTAGGTTAGGTTAGGTAGGGATGGTTAGGTTCGGTCATATATCTACGTTAATTTTAACTCCAATAAAAAAAAATTGACCTCATACATAATGAAATGGGTAGCTTTATCATTTCATAAGAAAAAAATTAGAGAAAATATATTAATTCAGGAAAACTTGGCTAATTAGGCAAATCGGGCGTCGCATAGTAGGCTGAGAAGTGCGTTCTGGCTACTAGGTACGACATATATATATATATATATATATATATATATATATATATATATATATATATATATATATATATATATATATATATGTCGTACCTAGTAGCCAGAACTCACTTATCAGCCTACTATTCAAGGCCCGATTTGCCTAGTAAGCCAAGTTTTCCTGAATTAATATATTTACTATAATTTTTTTCTTATGAAATGATAAAGCAACCCTTTTCTCTATGTATGAAGTCAATTTTATTTTATTGGAGTTAAAATTAACGTAGATATATGACCGAACCTAACCAACCCTACCTAACCTAACCTAACCTATATTTATAGGTAAGGTTAGGTTAGGTAGCCAAAAAAAGCTAGGTTAGGTTAGGTTAGGTAGGTTAGGTAGACGAAAAAACATTAATTCATGAAAACTTGGCTTATTAGGCAAATCGGGCCTTGAATAGTAGGCTGAGAAGTGCGTTCTGGCTATTAGGTACGACATATATATATATATATATATATATATATATATTGGTGTATACTGGCAGCAGGTTTTCTTTCAAACATGTTTCATTGAATATGACCGCATATTCTGTATTTATTATTTTCTGGTTTAGGGCTTCTATCCCTCTAACTATTTTCTTAGCATCAGGGCTTAATTGAAATAGGAGTTCTCCAAAACTTATTTTCGTACTTTTAAGGTGAAGAAAAGAAGTGATTTACTATAGAGTGTATTACACTTATTTATATAATTTGCACAACGTTTCGAACCTCCATGGTTCATTCTCAAGTGAACACATCTTACAATACTAGTTGATTTTATACCCGCACTGGGTCAGGTGATAATACAATAAAGGTGAAAACATGGGGGGATACATAAGGGATAAATGTGAGGTGAAACATAGAGGCTGCAGAAGGCTTATTGGCCCATACGAGGGAGCTCCTATCTAAACACAAAGATTAATCCAGTGTAATTTGCCTATTATGTTGGGCATTGTCTTCTGTGTTGGCATCGATATGTTCTTGTCTTGTCCTTACTGTCCTGTGATCAATGGTGGTGTGTACACTAGTGTCGGTGTGTTCACTGGTGGTGGTGTTGTGTTCACTGGTGGTGGTGTTGTGTTCTCTGGTGGTGGTGTTGTGTTTACTGGCGGTGTTGTGTTCACTGGTGGTGGTGTTGTGTTCACTGGTGGTGGAGGTGTGTTCACTGGTGGTGGTGTTGTGTTCTCTGGTGGTGGTGTTGTGTTCACTGGTGGTGGTGTGTTCACTGGTGGTGTTGTGTTCTCTGGTGGTGCTGTTGTGTTCACTGGTGGTGGTGTTGTGTTCACTGGTGGTGCTGTTGTGTTCACTGGTGGTGTTGTGTTCTCTGGTGGTGCTGTTGTGTTCACTGGTGGTGGTGTTGTGTTCACTGGTGGTGGTGTTGTGTTCACTGGTGGTGCTGTTGTGTTCACTGGTGGTGTTGTGTTCTCTGGTGGTGCTGTTGTGTTCACTGGAGGTGGTGTTGTGTTCACTGGTGGTGGTGTTGTGTTCACTGGTGGTGGTGTTGTGTTCACTGGTGGTGGTGTTGTGTTCACTGGAGGTGGTGTTGTGTTCACTGGTGGTGGTGTTGTGTTCACTGGTGGTGGTGTTGTGTTCACTGGTGGTGGTGTTGTGTTCACTGGAGGTGGTGTTGTGTTCACTGGTGGTGGTGTTGTGTTCACTGGTGGTGGTGTTGTGTTCACTGGTGGTGGTGTTGTGTTCACTGGAGGTGGTGTTGTGTTCACTGGTGGTGGTGTTGTGTTCACTGGTGGTGGTGTTGTGTTCACTGGTGGTGGTGTTGTGTTCACTGGTGTTGTTGTTGTGTTCACTGGTGGTGGTGTTGTGTTCTCTGGTGGTGGTGTTGTGTTCTCTGGTGGTGGTGTTGTGTTCACTGGTGGTGGTGTTGTGTTCACTGGTGGTGGTGTTGTGTTCACTGGTGGTGGTGTTGTGTTCACTGGTGGTGGTGTTGTGTTCACTGGTGGTGGTGTTGTGTTCACTGGTGGTGGTGTTGTGTTCACTGGTGGTGGTGTTGTGTTCACTGGTGGTGGTGTTGTGTTCACTGGTGGTGGTGTTGTGTTCACTGGTGGTGGTGTTGTGTTCACTGGTGGTGGTGTTGTGTTCACTGGTGGTGGTGTTGTGTTCACTGGTGGTGGTGTTGTGTTCACTGGTGGTGGTGTTGTGTTCACTGGTGGTGGTGTTGTGTTCACTGGTGGTGGTGTTGTGTTCTCTGGTGGTGGTGTTGTGTTCACTGGTGGTGTTGTTGTGTTCACTGGTGGTGGTGTTGTGTTCACTGGTGGTGGTGTTGTGTTCACTGGTGATGGTGTTGTGTTCACTGGTGGTGGTGTTGTGTTCACTGGTGGCGGTGTTGTGTTCACTGGTGGTGGTGTTGTGTTCACTGGTGGTGGTGTTGTGTTCACTGGTGGTGTTGTGTTCTCTGGTGGTGGTGTTGTGTTCACTGGTGGTGGTGTTGTGTTCACTGGTGGTGGTGTTGTGTTCACTGGTGGTGGTGTTGTGTTCACTGGTGGTGGTATTGTGTTCACTGGTGGTGGTGTTGTGTTCACTGGTGGTGGTGTTGTGTTCACTGGTGGTGGAGTTGTGTTCACTGGTGGTGGTGTTGTGTTCACTGGTGGTGGTGTTGTGTTCACTGGTGGTGTTGTGTTCACTGGTGGTGGTGTTGTGTTCACTGGTGGTGGTGTTGTGTTCACTGGTGGTGCTGTTGTGTTCACTGGTGGTGGTGTTGTGTTCACTGGTGGTGGTGTTGTGTTCACTGGTGGTGGTGTTGTGTTCACTGGTGGTGGTGTTGTGTTCACTGGTGGTGTTGTGTTCTCTGGTGGTGGTGTTGTGTTCACTGGTGGTGGTGTTGTGTTCACTGGTGGTGGTGTTGTGTTCACTGGTGGTGGTGTTGTGTTCACTGGTGGTGGTGTTGTGTTCACTGGTGGTGGTGTTGTGTTCACTGGTGGTGGTGTTGTGTTCACTGGTGGTGGTGTTGTGTTCACTGGTGGTGGTGTTGTGTTCACTGGTGGTGTTGTGTTCACTGGTGGTGGTGTTGTGTTCACTGGTGGTGGTGTTGTGTTTACTGGTGGTGGTGTTGTGTTCACTGGTGGTGGTGTTGTGTTCACTGGTGGTGGTGTTGTGTTCACTGGTGGTGTTGTGTTCACTGGTGGTGGTGTTGTGTTCACTGGTGGTGGTGTTGTGTTCTCTGGTGGTGTTGTGTTCACTGGTGGTGGTGTTGTGTTCACTGGTGGTGTTGTGTTCACTGGTGGTGGTGTTGTGTTCACTGGTGGTGGTGTTGTGTTCACTGGTGGTGTTGTGTTCTCTGGTGGTGGTGTTGTGTTCACTGGTGGTGGTGTTGTGTTCACTGGTGGTGTTGTTGTGTTCACTGGTGGTGGTGTTGTGTTCACTGGTGGTGGTGTTGTGTTCACTGGTGGTGGTGTTGTGTTCACTGGTGGTGGTGTTGTGTTCACTGGTGGTGGTGTTGTGTTCTCTGGTGGTGTTGTGTTCACTGGTGGTGGTGTTGTGTTCACTGGTGGTGGTGTTGTGTTCACTGGTGGTGGTGTTGTGTTCACTGTTGGTGGTGTTGTGTTCTCTGGTGGTGTTGTGTTCACTGGTGGTGGTGTTGTGTTCACTGGTGGTGTTGTGTTCACTGGTGGTGGTGTTGTGTTCACTGGTGGTGGTGTTGTGTTCACTGGTGGTGGTGTTGTGTTCACTGGTGGTGGTGTTGTGTTCACTGGTGGTGGTGTTGTGTTCACTGGTGGTGGTGTTGTGTTCACTGGTGGTGGTGTTGTGTTCACTGGTGGTGGTGTTGTGTTCTCTGGTGGTGTTGTGTTCACTGGTGGTGGTGTTGTGTTCACTGGTGGTGTTGTGTTCACTGGTGGTGGTGTTGTGTTCACTGGTGGTGGTGTTGTGTTCACTGGTGGTGGTGTTGTGTTCACTGGTGGTGGTGTTGTGTTCACTGGTGGTGGTGTTGTGTTCACTGGTGGTGGTGTTGTGTTCACTGGTGGTGGTGTTGTGTTCACTGGTGGTGGTGTTGTGTTCTTTGGTGGTGGTGTTGTGTTCACTGGTGTTGGTGTTGTGTTCACTGGTGGTGTTGTTGTGTTCACTGGTGGTGGTGTTGTGTTCACTGGTGGTGGTGTTGTGTTCACTGGTGGTGGTGTTGTGTTCACTGGTGGTGGTGTTGTGTTCTCTGGTGGTGTTGTGTTCACTGGTGGTGGTGTTGTGTTCACTGGTGGTGTTGTGTTCACTGGTGGTGGTGTTGTGTTCACTGGTGGTGGTGTTGTGTTCACTGGTGGTGGTGTTGTGTTCACTGGTGGTGGTGTTGTGTTCACTGGTGGTGGTGTTGTGTTCACTGGTGGTGGTGTTGTGTTCACTGGTGGTGGTGTTGTGTTCACTGGTGGTGGTGTTGTGTTCACTGGTGGTGGTGTGTTCACTGGTGGTGGTGTTGTGTTCACTGGTGGTGGTGTTGTGTTCACTGGTGGTGGTGTTGTGTTCACTGGTGTTGTTGTTGTGTTCACTGGTGGTGGTGTTGTGTTCACTGGTGTTGTTGTTGTGTTCACTGGTGGTGGTGTTGTGTTCACTGGTGTTGTTGTTGTGTTCACTGGTGGTGGTGTTGTGTTCACTGGTGTTGTTGTTGTGTTCACTGGTGGTGGTGTTGTGTTCACTGGTGTTGTTGTTGTGTTCACTGGTGGTGGTGTTGTGTTCACTGGTGGTGGTGTTGTGACTCCCGACAAGTAATGGAAAACTGTGTATTAAAGTCTAGATTGTTATATTGTACGCATTTTTCACTACATTTTGCCTTGAATTATTCCTCAAATTACGCTACAATATATCTGTTGATAACAATTAAATTTGACTTTAATGGACTCACTAATCTTTGTCAAATTTTCTTATTAATTAAAATTAATATGTCCCTGTTAAATTTTTATCAATTTTGCTACAAATTACCTCCTTAAAATTATTTGCTAGATTAACGACCTGCCCAAAACGCTATGCGTGGTTAGTGGTTTTACAATAATGTAAAAAAAATTAATCCCATGTACTTTCATAGCCTAATATTCTGTCTTGAATATAAATAAATAAATAAATAAGTGTGTTTCACGTACCTAAGTCTACCTTTAAAAACTCTCCGTTTTCTCTCATTAACTTCATTTATTTCATTGTCGACACAAGAGTTTCAGGAAAAGCGGACTCTCTATGGCCTTATGGATACAATGGTTAGTTCTCTCGTATTATGAGAGGCTTCATATATCACCCTCAAACACACGCCTTAATTTTTAACCAAACAAAATATCAGCATTAATGTGGATACTCAGAAAGACGCAAGAATTCAGCAGCTGCGATGTTGTTTCTGATGATTGCATAAAAGATAATAACTTATATTTTATAACATTCCTATAATTCTCGTGAAACTTTTCTACAAATAGTTATAAAACTTAAAATTATTACAGATATGTTTAAACATTTGGCTGAGCATATTTAATGTTATAAAAGTTTGTATACATTGTGCTAAGATTTTCATTTCACAAATATATTTATAAGGCTACAGAGCTGATTAATAGTTTATATTCACATGTATAAATAAGTAGATGTTTTATTTTTGAACGCCCTTTGGGCACAAAAAAAGTTAATCAAATTGAAAAAATTTAATTATTTGTTGCTGGGAGTTATTTTGTTAACAAGCTTTGGTATATACAACAATGTCCTGCTACTCAATTCTAAATGAAAGATTACTAAGTGGTAAGTTTATCACCATCTCACAGGATGGTTAGTCATACGTACCCGGTAACCCATTATTAGAATTGTTTAATGCCAGCTATGTCACTGGGCAGTTGCCAGTATCATGGACCACCAGTCTTACGGTACCTATACCAAAGCCTGGCCAACCTGATGCTTTCCGTCCCATCTCACTGACCAGTTGCATGTGCAAAACCTTTGAGAGAATGGTGCTTAATAGATTATTGTATAGAGTTAAAGAGCACATGTCACCTGATATCAATGGTTTCACACATGGTAAAAGTGTACACAACTGTATCACAACCTTTCTTACTGTTCATGGAGATAAAAGGCACAAGTACACAACATTTCTTGATTTAAAAAATGCCTTTGATATTGCTAATAGGGAAGTGATTATGTATGAATTAGCGAGAATGGATATAGGGGGATATTTATTATAATAGACACGAGGCTATTTTACCAACCGGAAGTCCTCTGCACTGTTCCAAGGCTACAAGAGTGAAACTAAAGTAATGCAACTAGGCACCCCACAAGGAGGAGTACTTGGTCCTACCTTGTTTAATGTTCTAATTAATGCTTTACTAAAATCAATCCCAACTAGTCCGGCAAACATCACTATCAGCTATGCAGATGACATCCTTGTACATACTAAAACCCACCGCGAAATGCAAACAGTCTTAAATTGTATACATACAACTTGTGAGAGCCTTGGTCTTGTAATCAACGCTGCTAAAACTAAGGTATTTAACAGACAAATTGGCAACCGCAAAAGTGGACCACGAAAACTTAACATAGATAACATACCAATAGACTATGTCTCTTCTTTCAAATAACTTGGTGTCTCTGTCCGTTGTACCTCAACTGCAGTCAATAAGTTACATCAACAATGTAGAGACAAACTCAAGGTTCTCAGAACTGTAGTGGGGTACAGCCCGAAATATGGTGTTAATATTAGAATAACAAGAATGATGTATTTAGCGTATATAAGGTCTCTGATAGACTATCATGCACCAGCTTTGGTCCTGCAAAATGGCAAAAGTATTGATAGACTGGAAAAAAATGCAAAATGAAGCACTCAGAATTATACTTAGCTGTCCTATAACTACCAAAGTTCTCAACATGTGGAAAGAATTAAATATACTTAGCATTAGAGATAGAATATTTGAAATTAATCTTATGATGGGACTAAAGCTGCTGCGTGATAACAAAAACAACATTGTGTCAGTTGCACTGTTAGAACACATACGAAATGGAACTAGCGAGTCTCATATTGTTGAGGACGACCACCTTGTAGCTCTCTTTCCTTTTACAATTAAAAATAAACCTGATTAACCAATACAATAAATATAAAGTCTACCTACGGATTAATTATACCACATTAGTAATTAAAAAGTAAAGATTTACAATATTACTTTTCCCAGCGAGTAAAATGGCAACCCAAACACCAGACTACAACTGACCCACAAATGTAACAGAATCAGTACGAGGAAAGACCCTGACCTGTCCCAGCACCCCATGTATGTCCACGCCCACACCATCAACTCCTACACTGACCTGTCCCAGCACCCCATGTATGTCCACACCCACACCATCAACACCTACACTGACCTGTCCCAGCACCCCATGTATGTCCTCGCCCACACCATCAACTCCTACACTGACCTGTCCCAGCACCCCATGTATGTCCTCGCCCACACCATCAACTCCTACACTGACCTGTCCCAGCACCCCATGTATGTCCTCGCCCACACCATCAACTCCTACACTGACCTGTCCCAGCACCCCATGTATGTCCTCGCCCACACCATCAACACCTACACTGACCTGTCCCAGCACCCCATGTATGTCCACACCCACACCATCAACACCTACACTGACCTGTCCCAGCACCCCATGTATGTCCTCGCCCACACCATCAACTCCTACACTGACCTGTCCCAGCACCCCATGTGTGTCCTCGCCCACACCATCAACTCCTACACTGACCTGTCCCAGCACCCCATGTATGTCCTCGCCCACACCATCAACTCCTACACTGACCTCACAATACTGAAGAAAAAATACCGCCACCAGAATTCCACCGCATATTTCTAGACGGAATAATGGAACTCCCGGAAAAGGACGACGACCGTGATGGTCCTCAACTACCCAGGCTGTTCTGTGCGGATATAAAGCGTCGCCTTGCACATTAACCGGCAACCTGGCGGCCAAGCCTCCTGCAGGACGAACTGTGAGCCACCATGAAGACCCCGTCCATCCATCCACACATCTCCAGCACCAGCTTTTTATTTATTTATTTATATATATACAAGAAGGTACATTGGGATTGTGAGGATACATAGCATAGTAATTACATTCTTGTAAAGCCACTAATACGCGCAGCGTTTCGGGCAGGTCCTTAATCTAAGAAAATTTTAAGTAGGTAAATACTTGCAAAATTTATAAAAATGATAACAGTTACATAGCAAGAAAAAAATAAAAGATGAGAGAAAATTGTTGGTATATAAGAGCACATAGGCAGCTCAGATTGATTGCATTGACAGCTTAAATGCTAGATTAACAAAAATTAGTAGGCACAATACAGCATATGGCTGGCACATAAAAGAAGACAGCAATGAACACATTGATAAAGTTGTTTGGGTTAAGTACATAAAGATTTGGGAGATTGGGTAACACTAGATACAGAGCAAATTTAAAGCTCAGTGTAGGAAACTACGAAGATGAAATTAGGTACTTTTTGTTTTTGTTTTTAAATGAGGCAAAAGGTGGACAGCTTTTCAATTCACTAGGGAGTGAGTTCCATAGACTAGGTCCCTTAATTTGCATAGAGTGTTTACACAGATTAAGTTTGACTCTGGGGATATCAAAGAGATATTTATTTCTGGTGTGGTGATAATGGGTCCTATTACATCTGTCCAGGGAGAGTTTTAGAGCATGGTTTGCATTTCAGAACAGGGTTTTGTAAATGTAGTTGACACAAGAGAATGTGTGGAGGGAGTTAATATTTAGCAAGTTAAGGGATTTAAACAAGGGGGCTGAGTGTTGTCTGAAAGCAGAGTTTGTTATTATTCTGATAGCAGATTTTTGCTGTGTGATGATGGGCTTGAGGTGGTTTGCAGTGGTAGACCCCCATGCACAGATACCATAATTAAGATAGGGATAGATTAGTGCATAATATAGTGAGAGGAGAGCAGAGTTAGGAACATAATATCTTATTTTGGAGAGTATACCAACTGTTTTAGAGACTTTCTTAGTTATGTGTTGAATGTGGGTGCTGAAGTTGAGTCTCTTGTCTAGGAATAGGCCAAGAAACTTTCCATCATTTTTATTACTGACGTTAATGTTGTCTATCTGTAGCTGAATTGCATTCGTTGATTTGCTTCTAAATAAGATGTAGTAGGTTCTTTCTATGTTTAGTGTTAGTTTGTTAGTTGACATCCATAAGTGGACTTTTTTTTTAATTCATTATTCACAACATTATTTAGCGTATGTGGGTTGGGGTCTGAATAGATGACGGTAGTATCATCAACAAACAATATAGGTTTAAGAATATAAGAGACATTAGGCAGATCATTGATATAAGAAATAGAAGAGATCCTAAGATGCTGCCCTGTGGCACTCCAACGGTTATTGGTGTTACAGACCCGAGCCCAGCGTCGTAGCACGGAGCAGTGACGTCCACGCCATCTGTGAGTCAGCTCCCGAAACCCCCTCCAAATGGACGACGCCATCTAGCGAGGGCGGGATATACCGGCCACAGGGGCTGGTTTCCCGTCTTAATTAGCTCGTAACGTAGCCGCTGCTGACCTCTGGTGAGGTGACGCTTAGACAGCAACGCCATCTATGGAGTAGATAGGTGGGCGTTTGTGTCTAAGCCTGTAAGTGAAGTGCCCTAGAGTGTAACCAGTACTGATGACGTGTCTGATTACAGAGTCGACCTGGGACTGCTGGATTGGACGATGGGCAGTCTACCCAAGGCAGCCATAGGATCTCCACGAGTTTGCTGTAGAAGCTGTGAGTCACCCCCCGGATGAACACTGTTGTGTTAGCCTGCCTGTGACGTGGCAGTTGAGGAATTGTTGTAACACGGGTTTGGTTCCTCTCTCTACTTATCTACCTTCTTTACCCTCTACCCGTATTCTTACTTTTATTTCTAAACCAAGGGACTCCAAAACTTTTAACAAAGCCAACTCCACGCCACGTGGTCCTAAGACGATTGACCGACTTAGGATTCTACACCCAGTATGACGTGACCTAAGCTCTGAACAAAACCCTAGAGTCACCTCTGCTGCCACCACCAGACCAGTAATACAAGAGCAATGATCGAGGTCTGGATCGATCACGCTAATTAATCAACCTAGGGGCTTGATCCCCACTATAAACGATGACCTTGAGTGTGGAATAAATTACACGGTAATGATAATTCCGATTCGATGTTAGAATCGGCGCCCAATGCAACTCTGCCTCGTGTGGACCACGTGACCAGGACAAGTATACACATAAAACACATGGAAACAATAAAATGCAAATTAATAACAAATTTAATTTATTAAAAGAAAACTAAAACAAAATCTAAAAATGTTCACTCCCTATCACTTTAACACTCCCTACTTGACCTGAATGGCAAATGAGAAGACTATTTCTATACATAACCATAGCAACTATACCTCTATGTTTTCCAGCTAAGATGTTGTGCTGGTCTTGGGGAGAGGTAAGATGGTTGACCTCTCCCAGCTGCTCCCGTATTCACACTGATTTTTTCCTTGTCTGGACTACCCCAGACAGAGTATTGTATCCTTCCGCCTAGACAAAGTTCTACCCAGTTCCTAGCAAGGTTTAAGTTATAACAATTAACCTCTGTTTGTACTGAATTGATCCAGACTGGTTGAATTATTTTACTTTAATTAGATTACACAAACATCTAACGGCAAAGCTGTTCCCGATCACAAAAATGGTTATTAAAACTTTGAGAAATATTAGACATGTCAACCCTGCTGACCTATGACCGCCGGTCACTCCGCCTTAAAAGTTAGATCTGATTCGTGACGTCACTGATGGTGACTTAAACTCAATAATTAGAATACTCTTGATATTGTATCCAGTACTATTATACAATACAATTTTAATGCAAAATGAATAAAGGCTAATTTCTCTAAATTACTGAATACTATAGGATGATTCATTATACGCAGCTATGAACAAAGGGTCGGTTATTTCCACCGCGAATTCCCCTGGGGGTCAGGTCACCATGCGGCTCAGCTTCCCATTCTCTTTTGTCGATAAACCACTCTGGATAATTCTTACAACAGCCTAGTTTGTTACATTGTCATGCCCGGGGCTGACTGGTGGAGAAGACTAACCACTGGGGTGTTGTGGTGAGGAGAGTGATCTGTGGAATCACACGAGGCTCCTGCCTAGGGCTCGAAACCCTAGTACCGGTCGTGGAGTGACCCCGCTGCGTGTCTTCCCAGGGCTGGCAGGTCCACTGCGTGTCTTCCCAGGGCTAGCAGGTCCGCTGCGTGTCTTCCCAGGGCTGGCAGGTCCACTGCGTGTCTTCCCAGGGCTGGCAGGTCCGCTGCGTGTCTTCCCAGGGCTGGCAGGTCCACTGCGTGTCTTCCCAGGGCTGGCAGGTCCACTGCGTGTCTTCCCAGGGCTGGCAGGTCCACTGCGTGTCTTCCCAGGGCTGGCAGGTCCACTGCGTGTCTTCCCAGGGCTGGCAGGTCCACTGCGTGTCTTCCCAGGGCTGACAGGTCCACTGCGTGTCTTCCCAGGGCTGGCAGGTCCACTGCGTGTCTTCCCAGGGCTGACAGGTCCACTGCGTGTCTTCCCAGGGCTGGCAGGTCCACTGCGTGTCTTCCCAGGGCTGGCAGGTCCACTGCGTGTCTTCCCAGGGCTGGCAGGTCCGCTGCAGGTCTTCCCAGGGCTGGCAGGTCCGCTGCGTGTCTTCCCAGGGCTGGCAGGTCCGCTGCGTGTCTTCCCAGGGCTGGCAGGTCCGCTGCAGGTCTTCCCAGGGCTGGCAGGTCCGCTGCAGGTCTTCCCAGGGCTGGCAGGTCCGCTGCGTGTCTTAACAGGGCTGGCAGGTCCGCTGCAGGTCTTCCCAGGGCTGGCAGGTCCGCTGCAGGTCTTCCCAGGGCTGGCAGGTCCGCTGCGTGTCTTCCCAGGGCTGGCAGGTCCGCTGCGTGTCTTCCCAGGGCTGGCAGGTCCACTGCGTGTCTTCCCAGGGCTAGCAGGTCCGCTGCAGGTCTTCCCAGGGCTGGCAAGTCCACTGCGTGTCTTCCCAGGGCTAGCAGGTCCGCTGTAGGTCTTCCCAGGGCTGGCAGGTCCACTGCAGGTCTTCCCAGGGCTGGCAGGTCCGCTGCGTGTCTTCCCAGGGCTGGCAGGTCCGCTGCGTGTCTTCCCAGGGCTGACAGGTCCGCTGCGTGTCTTCCCAGGGCTGGCAGGTCCACTGCAGGTCTTCCCAGGGCTGGCAGGTCCGCTGCGTGTCTTCCCAGGGCTGACAGGTCCGCTGCAGGTCTTCCCAGGGCTGGCAGGTCCGCTGCGTGTCTTCCCAGGGCTGACAGGTCCGCTGCAGGTCTTCCCAGGGCTGGCAGGTCCACTGCGTGTCTTCCCAGGGCTGGCAGGTCCACTGCGTGTCTTCCCAGGGCTGGCAGGTCCACTGCAGGTCTTCCCAGGGCTGGCAGGTCCACTGCAGGTCTTCCCAGGGCTGGCAGGTCCGCTGCGTGTCTTCCCAGGGCTGGCAGGTCCACTGCAGGTCTTCCCAGGGCTGGCAGGTCCACTGCGTGTCTTCCCAGGGCTGGCAGGTCCACTGCAGGTCTTCCCAGGGCTGGCAGGTCCGCTGCGTGTCTTCCCAGGGCTGGCAGGTCCGCTGCAGGTCTTCCCAGGGCTGGCAGGTCCACTGCAGGTCTTCCCAGGGCTGGCAGGTCCGCTGCACATCAAACTGACAGAGATCTGGATGTGGCTACAGGACACGTTCGGGGGACACTCATCTTGGAGCAGGTTCTCGGAGAACCCCGCGATGACAGCATGGAGGCGCGGCAGATCCCTTAAGAGTTTAGTCTACCAGCCTGCACTTACAAACTCTGGGTAGCGTCAAGATTACCTAAAAATTTTTTGCCCAAAGGGCATCCGAAATTTAACATTTTTAGAACACGGATATTGTCTGTAGTATCTAGTTCTCAGCCCAGTAGCTCCATAAATTTATTTATTAAATATTAGTCTTATAAACATTTATATTAACCTAAAAACCTTAAAAATTCAATTTTAAAAGCATTACTATCGTTTTAAAGATATATTAAAATCCATACAAATGTTTTATATAGGTTTGTGATAAATTGTATAAATCAGTAAGTATTAAGCAAGTTTTACAAAGATCAAAACGAATGTTGAAGATTATTAATTCCTGCTTCTTTGTGAATATCAACATTATGGCTGCTATTATGTTTGGTAAAAAACTAATAAAATAAAAATTATTTATGTATATAAATAAATAAATAAATAAATAAAGGTCATAAAGAGTCAGCCTTTCCTGGAATTTTTGTCTTGACTCTCATTGTAATAAATGGAATTAATGAGAGAAAACGGTGATTTTTAAGGCAAACTTAGGTCCGTCATCCACACAAATTCAAAATTCAAATGTTTATTCAGGTAAAGTGCATACATACAGGATGTGATACAAATATTGATGAATTTATGAATAGAGCTAGTACATACAATGCCTAAAGTCACTATTACGCAAAGCGTTTCAGGCAGAAACACATAGATTCATAGTTTTTCTCATAGTTACATAGACTCATAGACATTCATAGTTTTTCATTAATTGTCGGGAGGTGACAATCGACTTGTTCTAAGGGATGTATCGAGGTCATACTTAAAATTATCTGTTAGATTAAGGACCTGCCCGAAACGCTGAGCTTACTATTGGCTTTACAAGAATATAAATACCAAGCTATGTAACCTCACAAACCCAATGTACCTTCTTGTATATAAATAAATAAATAAACAAATAAATAAAAGTTCCAAGCAGCACGGGCTATGGTGAACCCATCGTGGACTTGATACTGATGCCCAACTGTTTCTGTCCCCCCCATTATGGATTCAACATTAAGTTCGCTTGTATTGTTGGAAGTTACTGCAAAATCTTTGTTGTCTGTTTTGATCCGGAAAAATATCCGGATCTTTTAAAATGTCCGGATATTTCGGATATATCTATAAGGATATAAAATATCCAGATAAATAGAATAAAATAATATAAAAAAATCCAAAAAAATAACCAGGGTGTGATCCATCAGTGCATTGTCAGAGACGGTGTGAGAAAAGTGAGAAAAGCTTCTTCAGGTAAAATGTTTACAATCACAAATAAGGATATCTTGGAAACATTTCTCAACCAGTGTAGAGTGTGACTGACTTGGCTGACCCTATCAGTTAGTCTGGCCAGACTGACCTAACATAACCCCCCCCCCCCCCTGGTCACTAAGTGCAGGCTAGGTAACCTGTATTTCATTGTTACCTGGTTGGCTAGCCTCCCCATACTCCCTTGCTCCATTGTACCTTGACGTTGCCTGCGTTCTCTAGTGTAAACCATTACTTTCAGTCTACCTGTGTACCTCACAGCTAGTTAGTTTTTAGTTTAGTTCATTTATTATGCACCCCATACCCATCTTGCGGGCGGTAGTGGAAAGGGTTACAGAGGCACATAATGGGCTCAGGGACTGAACCCCACAATTCATTTAGCTAAGCAAGTTACAATCTTGATGAGCTAGTTACAAAATTCAATATAAGTCGTCACATCAACAATGGGTTCGAGATCGACCACAAGTACAGGTTCTAAATTAAGCAACTGACATATGTGGAGAGCTAGTGTCACAATTTATATGTTTGTCCTGCACACCGCCCCCCCCCCCATCCAGTGGGCAGCGGTGGATAGGTTACAATCACTCAGTTACTACCTACAGTTAGCAAACTGGGGATATTTGGCTAAAATTTCTGGTAGCAGATCATTTTGAATGAAATATTGACACATCGTTGGAACATTGGTTATAGAATTGTCTCTAAATTCACGTATCTTTTCGCACTCCATCACATAGTGACGGAGGGTGTGCGAATAATTTTGTTGACACAGTTTATATATGATAACTTCATTTTGTTATAGTGTAACTTTAGAAATTTATTACAGTGTAATTACTTTAGTAAAGTAAACTATTGATTTAAATTAGTCACCTAAAGTAAAGTAAATTTGATTTATATTTTTCATCTATTGGAATTAATTAATTTAGTTCATTTTTATTTTCTTATGTTTATACAAAATTTCGGATCATAACTAAGCTATTTATAGTAAATTATCATTAAGTTTACATTACATTAGGATTTTTTCAACTTTTTTTTTTGTAACCCAGGTTGCCTAGCCTCACGGCCACCCTTCTAACCCAGGTTGCCTAGCCTCACCACCCTTGTAACCCAGGTTGCCTAGCCTCACGGCCACCCTTGTAACCCAGGTTGCCTAGCCTCACGGCCACCCTTGTAACCCAGGTTGTCTAGCCTCACGGCCACCCTTGTAACCCAGGTTGCCTAGCCTCACAGCCACCCTTGTAACCCAGGTTGCCTAGCCTCACGGCCACCCTTGTAACCCAGGTTGCCTAGCCTCACGGCCACCCTTGTAACCCAGGTTGCCTAGCCTCACGGCCAGCCTTGTAACCCAGGTTGCCTAGCCTCACGGCCACCCTTGTAACCCAGGTTGCCTAGCCTCACGGCCACCCTTGTAACCCAGGTTGTCTAGCCTCACGGCCACCCTTGTAACCCAGGTTGCCTAGCCTCACGGCCACCCTTGTAACCCAGGTTGTCTAGCCTCACGGCCACCCTTGTAACCCAGGTTGTCTAGCCTCACGGCCACACTTGCTCCTTGGTTCTCTTGGCTTGTCTGTGTCTCCGAGAGCAAATTATTACTTTCAGTGTACTTAAGAGTACCTTTAAGCAATCTTCCACTTTTTTGTATAAATTTGTATATTTTTTGTATCTAGATCTTTTTATAATTGCCTTTCTTACCGTCAAACAGCCCTCTTGTGCAAACTAGTATCGCCCCGGAACTTATCCTCTTATCTAGTATCTATGACAATCATCACTTTAATGATAATAATTGCAGGTATTATACAGCACATGATGTAATCAATGTATTAACACATAATCACAAAGTTTCTGTAATTAACTTGAATGTAAAATCTCTAAGCAAACACCTTGATGATATTAATGCCCTGATTCAAACAGTTGACAACAAATTCTCTTTAGTTGTGCTTACTGAAACGTGGTTAAAAGAGGATACTACTCAACTCTTCAACATACCAAACTACTCAGCAATTCACAACTGTCGACCTGTTCAGAGAGGTGGTGGCACTGCTCTTTACTATTACCAACAACTGACATGCTTAAAATTAATTAAAACTAGAGACTCCTGTGGAGAGTATGTCTTTGCCTGCTTCAGAGTCAAGGGTAATGTACTCATGGCTATGTGTTGTAACACATATCCATGGGATATGTTGTTGTATTCAGTTGTACTCACCTAGTTGTGCTTACGGGGGTTGAGCTTTGTCTCTTTGGTCCCGCCTCTCAACCGTCAATCAACTGGTGTACAGATTCCTGAGCCTACTGGGCTCTATCATACCTAGATTTGAAACTGTGTATGGAGTCAGCCTCCACCACATCACGTCCTAATGGCCATTTATTAACTACTCTGACACTGAAAAAATTCTTTCTAACGTCTCTGTAGCTCATCTAGGTACTAAGTTTCCACCTGTGTCCCCTTGTTCGTGTTCCACCCGTGCTGAAGAGTTTGTCTTTCTCCAACCTGTCAATTCCCCTGCGAATTTTGTAGGTGGTTATCATGTCTCCCCTTACTCTTCTGTTTCCCACGGACGTGAGGTTCAACTCCTTTATCCTTTTCTCGTAGCTCATTCCTCTCAGTTCCGGGACGAGCCTGGTGGCATACCGCTGAATCTTCTCTAACTTTGTCTTGTGTTTAACTAGGTATGGACTCCAGGCTGGAGCTGCATATTCCAGGATTGGTCTGACATAAGTGGTATACAGGGTCCTGAACGACTCCTTACACAAGTTTCTAAAGGCAGTTCTTATGTTGGCCAACCTAGCATATGCCGCTGATGATATTCTTTTGATGTGGGCCTCTGGGGACAGGTTCGGTGTGATATCAACCCCCAGATCTTTCTCTCTATTTCACTCTTGCAGGATTTCACCTCCCAGAGGGTACCTTGTGTTCAGCCTCCTGCTCCCTTCGCCTAATTTCATTACTTTACACTTTCCTGAGTTGAACTTTAGCAGCCATTTTCTAGTCCATTCCTACAGTTTGTCCAGGCCATCCTGTAGTCTCTGTCTATCCTTATCTGTCTTGATTCTTCTCATAATTTTTGCATCAATAGCAAACATTCAGAGGAATGAGTTTATACCCTCCGGAAGATTGTTTACATATATTAGAAACAGGATGGGTCCAAATACTGAGTCCTGTGGGACTCCGCTGGTGACATCTCGCCACTCTGATGTCTTCCCCCTCACCGTCACTCGCTGTTTCCTGTTGCTTAAGTACTCCCTTATCCACTGGAGCACCTTCCCTTTTACTCCTGCCTGTTGCTCCAACTTTTTTAACAGCCTTTTATCGGGTACTGTGTCAAAGGCTTTCTGGCAGTCCAGGAAAATGCATCTGTCGGTGGTAAGGAAAATATCAATTCTCCAAAATTCATTTTTATTAATGGTCTGATGCCTAGAAGCGTTTCCTAAGGGCTTCTTACATTCTCAATGACTTCTTTACACTTAACACTACACTTATGAACTACATTTATGATACACTGTGTATGAAACATTTTGCATAACTCTTGCTTTTTATTGGTTTGGGTGAGGTGGGTACATGAGAATGGAAGTAACTGTAGAAAGCCTTTTGGCCCATACGGTGCCTTGAAGTGGGTAGAATATAGATGTGCATTAATTGGCTGTTGATTTGTTGTGTTGACTTTTTGACGTGTCAAAATGTCGCTGATGTCAAGCCGCCTGCTATCGCTGTATCTATCGATGATTTCTGTGTTGTTTGTTAAGACTTCTCTGGTGATGGTCTGGTTGTGGGAAGAGATTATATGTTCCATAATGGAGCCCTGTTGCTTATGCATCGTTAATCGCCTGGAAAGAGATGTTGTTGTCTTGCCTATATACTGAGTTCTTTGGGGCTTACAGTCCCCAAGTGGGCATTTAAAGGTATAGACGACGTTGGCCTTCTTCAAGGCGTTCTGCTTGGTGTCTGGCGAGTTTTTCATGAGTAGATTGGCCGGTATTGTGGTTTTATAATAAATTATCAATTGTATTTTCTGATTTTGTCTATAGGGATGACGATCCTATCAACAATATCTTTCAGTACCCTTTCCTCCGTTTTATGAGCCGTCGAAGAGAAGTTCCTGTAAAATAGTCTAATAGGGGTTATAGGTGTTGTGTTAGTTGTCTCTTCAGAGGTTGCATGGCGTTTCACCTTCCTTCTTATGACGTCATCAACGAAACCGTTAGAGAAGCCGTTGTTGACTAAGACCTGCCTTACCCTACAGAGTTTTTCACGGACTTCCTTCCATCCTGAGCTGTGGCTGAGAGCACGGTCGACATAAGCGTTAACAGCACTCCTCTTGTACCTGTCTGGGCAGTCACTGTTGGCATTGAGGCACATTCCTATGTTTGTTTCCTTGGTGTAGACTGCAGTGTGGAAGCCTTCGCTCCTTTCCATGACTGTTACATCTAGAAAGAGCAGCTTCCCATTATTCTCCATCTCGTAAGTGAAACGCAACACAGAATTCCGCTCAAATGCCTCCTTCAGCTGCTGCAGCCATCTGGCATCAGGTATCTGTGTAAAAATGTCATCAACATACCTGCAGTATATGGCGGGTTTCAAGCTCATGTTAACTAATATCCTCTGCTCGATGGTACCCATGTAGAAGTTCGCAAACAGGACACCTAGGGGAGAACCCATGACGACCCCATCTACTTGCTTATACATGTGCCCATCCGGGCTCAAAAAGGATGCCTCTTTAGTACAAGCTTGGAGTAGTTTCCTCAGTATGCTTTCTGGCATGTCAAGAGGAGTGCAAGCAAGATTATGGGTGAGAGGAAGCAGGAATTCATACAGTTGAGGAAACTAGCAGCAGGAGGGTTGCCAGGCTTGCAGAGGTCAATATTATAGTCCCCTGAAATTATTAGATTCTTTTTGTTCAGTCTGTTATCTACTATAAGATTTATAAGGTTAGAGTTGAATTCAGACACATCAGTGTTAGGAATTCTGTAGACTGCTTCCACAGTCAGGACAGCCAGGGCACCCTTGACTCTGAAGCAAGCAAAGACATACTCTCCACAGGAGTCTCTAGTTTTAATTAATTTTAAGCATGTCAGTTGTTGGTAATAGTAAAGAGCAGTGCCACCACCTCTCTGAACAGGTCGACAGTTGTGAATTGCTGAGTAGTTTGGTATGTTGAAGAGTTGAGTAGTATCCTCTTTTAACCACGTTTCAGTAAGCACAACTAAAGAGAATTTGTTGTCAACTGTTTGAATCAGGGCATTAATATCATCAAGGTGTTTGCTTAGAGATTTTACATTCAAGTTAATTACAGAAACTTTGTGATTATGTGTTAATACATTGATTACATCATGTGCTGTATAATACCTGCAATTATTATCATTAAAGTGATGATTGTCATAGATACTAGATAAGAGGATAAGTTCCGGGGCGATACTAGTTTGCACAAGAGGGCTGTTTGACGGTAAGAAAGGCAATTATAAAAAGATCTAGATACAAAAAATATACAAATTTATACAAAAAAGTGGAAGATTGCTTAAAGGTACTCTTAAGTACACTGAAAGTAATAATTTGCTCTCGGAGACACAGACAAGCCAAGAGAACCAAGGAGCAAGTGTGGCCGTGAGGCTAGACAACCTGGGTTACAAGGGTGGCCGTGAGGCTAGGCAACCTGGGTTACAAGGGTGGCCGTGAGGCTAGGCAACCTGGGTTACAAGGGTGGCCGTGAGGCTAGACAACCTGGGTTACAAGGGTGGCCGTGAGGCTAGGCAACCTGGGTTACAAGGGTGGCCGTGAGGCTAGGCAACCTGGGTTACAAGGGTGGCCGTGAGGCTAGGCAACCTGGGTTACAAGGGTGGCCGTGAGGCTAGGCAACCTGGGTTACAAGGGTGGCCGTGAGGCTAGACAACCTGGGTTACAAGGGTGGCCGTGAGGCTAGGCAACCTGGGTTACAAGGGTGGCCGTGAGGCTAGGCAACCTGGGTTACAAGGGTGGCCGTGAGGCTAGGCAACCTGGGTTACAAGGGTGGCCGTGAGGCTAGACAACCTGGGTTACAAGGGTGGCCGTGAGGCTAGGCAACCTGGGTTACAAGGGTGGCCGTGAGGCTAGGCAACCTCGGTTACAAGGGTGGCCGTGAGGCTAGGCAACCTGGGTTACAAGGGTGGCCGTCAGGCTAGGCAACCTGGGTTACAAAAAAAAAAGGTTGAAAAAATCCTAATGTAATGTAAACTTAATGATAATTTACTATAAATAGCTTAGTTATGATCCAAAATTTTGTATAAACATAAGAAAATAAAAATGAACTAAATTAATTAATTCCAATAGATGAAAAATATAAATCAAATTTACTTCCTAGGTGACTAATTTAAATCAATAGTTTACTTTACTAAAGTAATTACACTGTAATAAATTTCTAAAGTTACACTATAACAAAATGAAGTTATCATATATAAACTGTGTCAACAAAATTATTCGCACACCCTCCGTCACTATGTGATGGAGTGCGAAAAGATACGTGAATTTAGAGACAATTCTATAACCAATGTTCCAACGATGTGTCAATATTTCATTCAAAATGATCTGCTACCAGAAATTTTAGCCAAATATCCCCAGTTTGCTAACTGTAGGTAGTAACTGAGTGATTGTAACCTATCCACCGCTGCCCACTGGATGGGGGGCGGTGTGCAGGACAAACATATAAATTGTGACACTAGCTCTCCACATATGTCAGTTGCTTAATTTAGAACCTGTACTTGAGGTCGATCTCGAACCCATTGTTGATGTGACGACTTATATTGAATTTTGTAACTAGCTCATCAAGATTGTAACTTGCTTAGCTAAATGAATTGTGGGGTTCAGTCCCTGAGCCCATTATGTGCCTCTGTAACCCTTTCCACTACCGCCCGCAAGATGGGTATGGGGTGCATAATAAATGAACTAAACTAAAAACTAACTAGCTGTGAGGTACACAGGTAGACTGAAAGTAATGGTTTACACTAGAGAACGCAGGCAACGTCAAGGTACAGTGGCGCAAGGGAGTATGGGGAGGCTAGCCAACCAGGAAACAATGAAATACAGGTCACCTAGCCTGCACTTAGTGACCAGGGGGGGGGGGAGGTTATGTTAGGTCAGTCTGGCCAGACTAACTGATAGGGTCAGCCAAGTCAGTCACACTCTACACTGGTTGAGAAATGTTTCCAAGATATCCTTATTTGTGATTGTAAACATTTTACCTGAAGAAGCTTTTCTCACTTTTCTCACACCGTCTCTGACAATGCACTGATGGATCACACCCTGGTTATTTTTTTGGATTTTTTTATATTATTTTATTCTATTTATCTGGATATTTTATATCCTTATAGATATATCCGAAATATCCGGACATTTTAAAAGATCCGGATATTTTTCCGGATCAAAACAGACAACAAAGATTTTGCAGTAACTTCCAACAATACAAGCGAACTTAATGTTGAATCCATAAGGCGGGACGGAAACAGTTGGGCATCAGTATCAAGTCCACGACGGGTTCACCATAACCCGTGCTGCTTGGTACTTTTATTTATTTGTTTATTTATTTATTTATATACAAGAAGGTACATTGGGTTTGTGAGGTTACATAGCTTGGTATTTATATTCTTGTAAAGCCAATAGTACGCTCAGCGTTTCGGGCAGGTCCTTAATCTAACAGATAATTTTAAGTATGACCTCGATACATCCCTTAGAACAAGTCGATTGTCACCTCCCGACAATTAATGAAAAACTATGAATGTCTATGAGTCTATGTAACTATGAGAAAAACTATGAATCTATGTGTTTCTGCCTGAAACGCTTTGCGTAATAGTGACTTTAGGCATTGTTTGTAGTAGCTCTATCCATAAATTCATCAATATTTGTATCACATCCTGTATGTATGTACTTTACCTGAATAAACATTTGAATTTTGAATTTGTGTGGATGACGGACCTAAGTTTGCCTTAAAAATCTCCGTTTTCTCTCATTAATTCCATTTATTACAATGAGAGTCAAGACAAAAATTTTAGGAAAGGCTGACTCTCTATGACCTTTATTTATTTATTTATTTATTTATATACATAAATAATTTTTATTTTATTAGTTTTTTACCAAACATAATAGCAGCCATAATGTTGATATTCACAAAGAAGCAGGAATTAATAATCTTCAACATTCGTTTTGATCTTTGTAAAACTTGCTTAATACTTACTGATTTATACAATTTATCACAAACCTATATAAAACATTTCTATGGATTTTAATATATCTTTAAAACGATAGTAATGCTTTTAAAATTTAATTTTTTAGGTTTTAAGGTTAATATAAATGTTTATAAGACTAATATTTAATAAATAAATTTATGGAGCTACTGGGCTGAGAACTAGATACTACAGACAATATCCGTGTTCTAAAAATGTTATATTTTGGATGCCCTTTGGGCAAGAAATTTTGAGGTAATCTTGACGCTACCCAGAGTTTGTAAGTGCAGGCTGGTAGACTAAACTCTTAAGGGATCTGCCCCGCCTCCATGCTGTCATCGCGGGGTTCTCCGAGAACCTGCTCCAAGATGAGTGTTCCCCGAACGTGTCCTGTAGCCACGTCCAGATCTCTGTCAGTTTGATGTGCAGCGGACCTGCCAACCCTGGGAAGACCTGCAGCGGACCTGCCAACCCTGGGAAGACCTGCAGCGGACCTGCCAGCCCTGGGAAGACCTGCAGCGGACCTGCCAGCCCTGGGAAGACATGCAGCGGACCTGTCAGCCCTGGGAAGACATGCAGCGGACCTGCCAGCCCTGGGAAGACCTGCAGCGGAACTGCCAGCCCTGGGAAGACATGCAGCGGACCTGTCAGCCCTGGGAAGACCTGCAGCGGACCTGCCAGCCCTGGGAAGACATGCAGCGGACCTGTCAGCCCTGGGAAGACCTGCAGCGGACCTGCCAGCCCTGGGAAGACATGCAGCGGACCTGCCAGCCCTGGGAAGACACGCAGCGGACCTGCCAGCCCTGGGAAGACCTGCAGCGGACCTGCCAGCCCTGGGAAGACCCTCAGCGGACCTGCCAGCCCTGGGAAGACCTGCAGCGGACCTGTCAGCCCTGGGAAGACATGCAGCTGACCTGTCAGCCCTGGGAAGACATGCAGCGGACCTGCCAGCCCTGGGAAGACCTGCAGCGGACCTGCCAGCCCTGGGAAGACACGCAGTGGACCTGTCAGCCCAGGGAAGACACGCAGTGGACCTGCCAGCCCTGGGAAGACACGCAGTGGACCTGCCAACCCTGGGAAGACCTGCAGCGGACCTGCCAGCCCTGGGAAGACCCTCAGCGGACCTGCCAGCCCTGGGAAGACCTGCAGCGGACCTGCCAGCCCTGGGAAGACCTGCAGCGGACCTGCCAGCCCTGGGAAGACACGCAGCGGACCTGCCAGCCCTGGGAAGACCTGCAGCGGACCTGCCAGCCCTGGGAAGACACGTGGACCTGCCAGCCCTGGGAAGACCTGCAGCGGACCTGCCAGCCCTGGGAAGACACGTGGACCTGCCAGCCCAGGGAAGACACGCAGCGGACCTGTCAGCCCTGGGAAGACCTGCAGCGGACCTGCCAGCCCTGGGAAGACCTGCAGCGGACCTGTCAGCCCTGGGAAGACCCGCAGCGGACCTGCCAGCCCTGGGAAGACCTGCAGCGGACCTGCCAGCCCTGGGAAGACCTGCAGCGGACCTGCCAGCCCTGGGAAGACCTGCAGTGGACCTGCCAGCCCTGGGAAGACCTGCAGCGGACCTGCCAGCCCTGGGAAGACCCGCAGCGGACCTGCCAGCCCTGGGAAGACACGCAGCGGACCTGCCAGCCCTGGGAAGACCTGCAGCGGACCTGCCAGCCCTGGGAAGACCTGCAGTGGACCTGCCAGCCCTGGGAAGACCCGCAGCGGACCTGCCAGCCCTGGGAAGACACGCAGCGGACCTGCCAGCCCTGGGAAGACCTGCAGCGGACCTGCCAGCCCTGGGAAGACACGCAGCGGACCTGTCAGCCCTGGGAAGACACGCAGTGGACCTGCCAGCCCTGGGAAGACCTGCAGTGGACCTGTCAGCCCTGGGAAGACACGCAGCGGACCTGTCAGCCCTGGGAAGACACGCAGTGGACCTGCCAGCCCTGGGAAGACCTGCAGTGGACCTGCCAGCCCTGGGAAGACACGCAATGGACCTGCCAGCCCTGGGAAGACACGCAGCGGACCTGCCAGCCCTGGGAAGACCTGCAGTGGACCTGCCAGCCCTGGGAAGACACGCAGCGGACCTGTCAGCCCTGGGAAGACACGCAGCGGACCTGCCAGCCCTGGGAAGACCTGCAGTGGACCTGCCAGCCCTGGGAAGACCTGCAGTGGACCTGCCAGCCCTGGGAAGACACGCAGCGGACCTGCCAGCCCTGGGAAGACCTGCAGTGGACCTGCCAGCCCTGGGAAGACACGCAGCGGACCTGTCAGCCCTGGGAAGACACGCAGCGGACCTGCCAGCCCTGGGAAGACCTGCAGTGGACCTGCCAGCCCTGGGAAGACCTGCAGTGGACCTGCCAGCCCTGGGAAGACACGCAGTGGACCTGCCAGCCCTGGGAAGACACGCAATGGACCTGCCAGCCCTGGGAAGACACGCAGCGGACCTGCCAGCCCTGGGAAGACCTGCAGTGGACCTGCCAGCCCTGGGAAGACCTGCAGCGGACCTGCCAGCCCTGGGAAGACCTGCAGTGGACCTGCCAGCCCTGGGAAGACCCGCAGCGGACCTGCCAGCCCTGGGAAGACACGCAGCGGACCTGCCAGCCCTGGGAAGACACGCAGCGGACCTGTCAGCCCTGGGAAGACACGCAGCGGACCTGCCAGCCCTGGGAAGACACGCAGTGGACCTGCCAGCCCTGGGAAGACACGCAGTGGACCTGCCAGCCCTGGGAAGACACGTGGACCTGCCAGCCCTGGGAAGACACGTGGACCTGCCAGCCCTGGGAAGACACGTGGACCTGCCAGCCCTGGGAAGACACGTGGACCTGCCAGCCCTGGGAAGACACGTGGACCTGCCAACAAGTAACTGACAAAAGATTAAACAATCCATGGCTCACAAGTGGCATTTTAAAATCAATCAACAAGAAACATGAATAAGAAAAGAAACTTAGGATTGGCCTAGTTACAAAGGAAATAGTTAAAAGGAACTCATCAATGCTTACCAGTATCATAAGAAAGGCAAAACTTTCATATTATGTGAATAGATTCAATGAAGCAAAAGGCAACATGAAAAAGCACCAAAAAAGTGGGGCTTGATGACCTCAGGTATCTCACCAGCCAGGCACATGTTGACGAACCTTGTGAGTTCCATAAGAAGATCTTGTGCAGCATCACCAACCGCAGGATTTAACATTTACTTGATATGTTGAGGTTTTAACCCTGTAAAGCCGCCTGCTGACCCAGGTGGAAAAGAAAGGGCTGCTTTGTAGACCTCAGATTCACCAACGGTTAATGGGTCTGAAATGGTGTCGGCTGATGGCGGAACGATGTTGTCGCCTTGAGGGGCTCTGGGTGGGTGCTTGCTTTGCAGGGCCCGTGCTGTGGCTGAGTTTCGAGGAGCAATTTTCTCGTCACTGGTGAGGACTCTAATAGCACTTGCGGTATTTCCCTCTTCAATTTTCTTGGTGATTTGTGCTCTGATTTTGTACGTTTCCGGTATGTTGTTGTTACCATTTCTGCGGTGGGTGTGTTTTGCTCGCAGAGGCAGGCGAACTAGGTTGTCCCCCCTTGGGTATTCATTTATCGCCCTCAGGACCGAGGAAGCAAGTGATTTGTCCCTCCTCGGAGGGACGGTGAGGCATACATTGCCAAACAGAAGGACATTATGCCACGCTTGGATGTTTTCCAGTGCATCATTGACCCTTTTCAGAAGATTACAAAGTTTGGCTGCTGCATTTGGGCGGGCTGCTTTTGGGATGTGTGGTAATGTTCTAGCAGACGTCGCTATGATCGCTTGGGTGAGGTTTTCAGATGAGATTAGGTTAATGGGAGTCTCTTCCCTAACTGTTAATGGCAGCTGGCCATTTCTTCCCTTCGGAGGCTGGTGGGAACCACTGCATCTTTCCTCGTTGATGGTGTGAAAGCGGATGACACCACCGTTGGAGTTTATGGCGGTGTTTTTGTTACATACTCGGCAAAAACCTCTTTTAGGAGCAGTTGTTGGCACCTCAAGGCTTGTGGAGTCCTGCCCGACCGCTGGGACCCCTTCCATTTCAACTCGGTTGGGAGAGTTAAACTGTGCATTGTTCTATAGAGGGGGGGGGGGGGGTCATGGCCAAGCAGTGGACCTGGGATTTACAGTGGATTTACTGTAGCACTATATATATATATATATATATATATATATATATATATATATATATATATATATATATATATATATATATATATATATATGTCGTACCTAGTAGCCAGAACTCACTTCTCAGCCTACTATTCAAGGCCCGGTTTGCCTAATAAGCCAAGTTTTCCTGAATTAATATATTTACTATAATTTTTTTCTTATGAAATGATAAAGCAACCCTTTTCTCTATGTATGAGGTCAATTTTTTTTATTGGAGTTAAAATTAACGTAGATATATGACCGAACCTAACCAACCCTACCTAACCTAACCTAACCTATATTTATAGGTAAGGTTAGGTTAGGTAGCCAAAAAAAGCTAGGTTAGGTTAGGTTAGGTAGGTTAGGTAGACGAAAAAACATTAATTCATGAAAACTTGGCTTATTAGGCAAATTGGGCCTTGAATAGTAGGCTGAGAAGTGCGTTCTGGCTATTAGGTACGACATATATATATATATATATATATATATATATATATATATATATATATATATATATATATGTCGTACCTAGTAGCCAGAACGCACTTCTCAGCCTACTATACAAGGCCCAATTTGCCTAATAAGCCAAGTTATCATGAATTAATTGTTTTTAGATTACCTAACCTAACCTAACCTAACCTAACCTAACCTAACCTAACCTACCTAACCTAACCTAACCTAACCTAACTTTTTCGGCTACCTAACCAAACCTAACCTATGAAGATAGGTTAGGTTAGGTTAGGTAGGGTTGGTTAGGTTCGGTCATATATCTATGTTAATTTTAACTCCAATAAAAAAAAAATGACCTCATACATAATGAATAGGGTAGCTTTATCATTTCATAAGAAAAAAATTATAGAAAATATATTAATTCATGAAAACTTGGCTTATTAGGCAAATCGGGTCTTGCATAGTAGGCTGAGAAGTGCGTTCTGGCTACTAGGTACGACATATATATATATATATATATATATATATATATATATATATATATATATATATATATATATATATATATATATATATATATATATATATATATATATATATATATGTCGTACCTAGTAGCCAGAACTCACTTTCTGGCCTACTATGCAAGGTCCGATTTGCCTAATAAGCCAAGTTTTCCTGAATTATTAAATTTTTTCTATTTTCTTTCTTATGAAATGATAAAGCTACCCATTTCATTATGTATGAGGTCAATTTTTTTTTATTGGAGTTAAAATTAACGTAGATATATGACCGAACCTAACCAACCCTACCTAACCTAACCTAACCTATCTTCATAGGTTAGGTTTGGTTAGGTAGCCGAAAAAGTTAGGTTAGGTTAGGTTAGGTAGGTTAGGTAGTCGAAAAACAATTAATTCATGAAAACTTGGCTTATTAGGCAAAACGGGCCTTGAATAGTAGGCTGAGAAGTGCGTTCTGGCTACTAGGTACGACATATATATATATATATATATATATATATATATATATATATATATATATATATATATATATATATATATATATATATATATATATATATATATATATATATATCTATATATATATATCTATATATATATATCTATATATATATATATATATCTATATATATATATATATATATATATATATATATATATATATATATATATATATAAATATATATAAATATATATATTAGTATATTTTGGTAGCAGTCTTTCCTGTAGACATATATTATTAAATATGACCGAAAAAGTAAGATTAATAATTCTAACACGAATTTTCTCAATCTTTCGTACATTTCTTTTCACTGTTGGAGGTAAATCAAAAATCATACAGCCCGGATGGGCACATGTATAAGCAAGTAGATGGGGTCGCCATGGGTTCTCCCCTAGGTGTCCTGTTTGCAAACTTCTACATGGGTACCATCGAACAAAAAGTCTTAGTCGACATGAACTTGAAACCGGCCATATACTGCAGGTATGTTGACGACATTTTTACACAGGTACCTGATGTCAGACATCTGCAGGAGCTGAAGGAGGCATTTGAGCAGAGTTCCGTGCTGCGTTTCACTTACGAGATGGAAAAGGATGGGAAGCTGCCCTTTCTAGATGTAACAGTCATGGAAAAGGGCGGAGGTTTCCACACTGCAGTCTACACTAAGGAAACAAACATAGGAATGTGCCTAAATGCCAACAGCGACTGCCCAGACAGGTACAAGAGGAGTGTTGTTAACGCATATGTCGACCGTGCTCTCAGCCACAGCTCAGAATGGAAGCAAGTCGACGAAGAACTCTGTAGGGTAAGGCAGGTCCTAGTCAATAACGGCTTCTCCAATGGTTTCGTCGAAGACATCATAAGAAGGAAAGTGTAAAACCATGCAACCTCTGAAGAGACAACTAACACAACACCTATACCCCCTATTAGACTATTTTACAGGAACTTCTTTTCCACAGCTCATAAAACGGAGGAAAGGGTCCTGAAAGATATTGTTAATAGAAACGTTATCCCTACAGACAAAAATCAGAGGATACAACTGACGATTTACTATAAAACCAGAAAAACGGGCAGCCTACTCATGAGAAACTCTCCAGACACAAAACAGAACGCTTTAAAAGAGACTAACGTCGTCTATGCCTTCAAATGCCCTCTTGGGGACTGTAAGCTCCAAAAAACCCAGTATATAAGCAAGACAACAACATCTCTTTCTAGGCGTTTAACGATGCATAAGCAACAGGGCTCCATTAAGGAACATATAATCTCTTCCCACAACCAAACCATCGCCAGAGAAATCCTAGTAAACAACACAGAAATCATCGATAGATACAGCGATAGCAGGCGGCTTGACGTTTGCGAGGCACTACACATCAAGAAGTCAACACCAGCAATCAACAGCCAATTATTGCACAACTATATTCTACCCACCTCAAGACTCCGCTCCAATATAGAAGCATCAAGAAATATGGACCAATAGGCTTTCTACAAACACTTCTATTCAATATCCATTGTTTCGTGTTCTGTCTTGTGTTGATGAAATTAATACCCTATTAATACTCTTGTTCTGTCTTGTGTTGATGAAATTAATACCCTATTAATACCATATCTTGTTCTGTCTTGTGTTAATGCCACATCACCCCTTCCACCTCACTCAAATGTAGATATAAAATCGGAGATGCGTAAGTTCTATTCAGTTGTGTATTTGTGAACTAAAGTCTTTGAAAATGTAATAAGTTTTACGAAACGCGCTCGTGTCGCGTCAGACTAGAAATAAAAATGAATTTTGGAGAATTGATTTTTGATTTACCTCCAACAGTGAAAAAAATATATATATATATATATATATATATATATATATATATATATATATATATATATATATATATATATATATATATATATATATATATATATATAAATATATATATATATAAATATATATATATATATAAATATATATATATATATATATATATATATATATTCATCAAACAGAAGCCTTAAATTTTTATCACACATAATTGTTACGAAAATGAGGATATTCACAAACAAGCAGCAATTATTCATATTCAACATCTAATTTGATTTTTGTAAAAACCAGGTTAATAAGTAATATTTTATATAATTTCTCAGGAAGTCTAGAATAGTTTTATAGGTTTTTATATAAATTTAAAGTTTTGGTTATGATTTCATAAGCTTGACTGTGCTCTGTAGATATATTTAATCTTAACATAAATGTTTTTAATATTATTATTTATTAAATATATTTATGACGCTCCTGTGCTGTGAACGTCCTATTACATTCTACACATATTCCTAATGTCTTATTTTTCTATGCCTATAGGCAACAAATTTACTAGTTAAATTACTACTGCACGGAGTTTGCAAGTCCTGACTTGTCAACCCGCTCCCGCACAAGACAGCACATATATTATGGATTCCATAACACATGTTATGGAATGTGGAATAGGAGAACATAGACCCCACACAACCTATAAATTATGTGAGAAATCTTTAAAGAATTATGATAAAGAAAGAGATCTAGGGGTGGTTCTATATAGAAAACTGTCACCTGAGGACCACATTAAGAACATTGTGCGAGGAGCCTATGCTACACTTTCTAACCTCAGAATTGCTTTTAAATACATGGATGGAGAAATACTAAAGAAATTGTTCACGACTTTTATTAGACCAAAGCTAGAATGTGCAGCAGTTGTGTGGCGCCCATATCTTAAGAAGCACATCAACAAACTGGAAAAGGTGCAAAGACATGCCACTAAGTGGCTCCCAGAACTGAAGGGCAAGAGCTACGAGGAGAGGTTAGAGGCATTAAATATACCAAAACTAGAAGATTGAAGAAAAAGAGGCGATATGATCACTACGTTCAAAATAGAAACAGGAATTGATAAAATTGATAGGGAAGAATTTCTGAGACCCGGAACTTCAAGAAGGAGTCTCCGTGGTGTAGTGGTAAGACACTCGCCTGGCGTTCCGCGAGCGCTATGTCATGGGTTCGTATCCTACCCGGGGAGGATTTACTGGGCGCAATTCCTTAACTGTACCCTCTGTTTAACGCAACAGTAAAATGTGTACTTGGATGAAAAAACGATTCTTCGCGGCGGGGATCGTATTCCAGGGACCTGCCCGAAACGCTACGCATACTAGTGGCTGTACAAGAATGTAACAACTCTTGTATATATCTCAAAAAAAAAAAAAAGAAGAGGAGGTCGTCATAGATTTAAGCTAACGAAACAAAGCTGTCGGAGAAATATACGAAAATTCACGTTTGTAAACAGAGTGGTAGACGGTTGGAACAAGTTAGGTGAGAAGGTGGTGGAGGCCAAGACCGTCAGTAATTTCAAAGCGTTATATGACAAAGAGTGCTGGGAAGACGGGACACCACGAGCGTAGCTCTCATCCTGTAACTACTCTTAGGTAATTATATGACTTATTGCTTATAGTCAATACTTTGCTTATGAATTAGTACATATGTGGTATATTCCCAGTTATATTCTTTTTAAGGCCCCAAACTCTTCCTCACATATCAATTTACATCTCACGGTACCCGTCCATCGCCGTAGACAGCAGAATAGTCGTGATTGGTTCAATTATAATGAAAATTGTAGTTTTCAGGTTCCACATGGGTTGTGAAATTTACCTGCTGTTGTCCATGCTCTTACAATATTACAGACCAGCTACATCCTATTAAAGGCTCGTAGTTTTATTCTGAGAAATATTAGTTGTTCTTAGTAAATTATAATAAGCACTATAAATTATTACATATAATAAGAGTGCTTCACCAATGAATATTATATACACTAGTTTGTGCTTTTAAATCTTTAAAGAATGTATTGTTTGAACGTCAACAGAAAACGATGTTACATTGGAATGTCTATGGGGTAAACTAAAATCAAATCGGAATCAAAATCATAATGTTTATTCAGGTAGAAGCACATACATAGAAGATGAGTTACAAGCATAATGTTGGATTTATAGATAGAGTTAGTGCATATAATACCTAAAGTCACTAGCACTCACAGCGTTTCAGGCAAGGTGTATGGAGAAAAAAACCTTTGAGATATATACAAGAGTTGTTACATTCTTATACATCTCACAGACTAGACATCCCTTAGACAAAAGATGGTGACGCTCTATTATTCCCTCATCTATCCTTATCTCAACTATGGTATTTGTGCTTGGGGTTCTACTACCCAAAATCATTACGTCTTCTAATTACCCAACACAAAGCTGCTATTAGAATAATATCTAACTCTGGCCCCAGACATCACTCGGTACCCTTACTCATATCTCTGAATATGTTAGATATTAAGTCACTGCACATCCTTTCTTGTGTACTCTATATATTTAAACCTCTGAATTGTAATGTCAATCCTGACCTTAAAAGCTTCCTAGAAGGTTGTAACAGAACTCATGTGCACCACACCAGAAACAAACACCTTTTTGATATTCCTAGAGTACGACTTAATCAAACCAGGAATGCTCTACAAATCAAGGGACCCAGAATGTGGAATGACCTTCCCAACCATGTTAAAGACTGTACCTCTCTCAACCAGTTTAAGATGAAAACTAAACACTACCTAATTAACTCGATGTAACCTACCCTAATTTTAAATGTCAACTCATGTCTTACTATTTTTTTTAAACAATGTTGTTTGTTAACCAACTTGTATATTGGATATTTTCTACCATGTTCCCCCCTCCCCCCTTTTTCAACGCAATTTATACTTTAAGTTCAATTACTATTAAGTTTTAGTCTAGGTGTTTTTCCCCACCTCACCTTGCCCGTAACGCTATGTGTACTAGTGGCTTTAGGTATTGTATGTACTACCTCTATCTTTAAATCTAACAGAATGTTTGTACTGTAACTCTGCAACTATGTATATACTTTTCCTAAATAAATTATCATTATTATTATAAGATTAATTTTAACTGAGATCAAAGTATAAATTGTGTTGAAATAAGGAAAAAGGTGGGGGGGGGGGGGGGGGGAACATGGCAGAAATCAGCAATTATACAACTTGGTCAACAAACAGTATTATTTGAAAATAACAAGACATGGGTTGACATCTAGGGGGTAAGGTAGGTTACATGGAGTTTATTAGGTAGTACTTAGTTTTTTTCTTAAACTGGTTGAGAGAGGTACAGCCTTTGACATGATTGGGAAGGTCATTCCACATTCTGGAATTTCGATTTTACTTGATTGACTGTTACTCTTTGTGTTCTGTTCGACAGGAAATTGAGTATCCAGCGTTTAACTTTGCCTTCATATATAGAGCATTTCTAGTTTGGTTAAGTCGTACTCTTGGAATATCAAATGGGTATTTGTTTCTGGTGTGGTGCCCATGGGTTCTGTTACAACCTTCTAAGAAACAGTTAAGGTCAGGATTACCATTACAGTTCTGAGTCTTAAATATATAGAGTGCATACGAGAGGATATGCAGTGACTTAATATCTGACTTGTTCAAAGATTTGAGTAGGGGTACCGAGTGCTGTCTGGGGGCCAGAGTTAGATATTGTCCTAATAGCAGCTTTGTGTTGAGTAATTAGAGGTCGTAGATGGTTTTGGGAAGTAGAACCCCAAGCACAAATACCATAATTGAGATAAGGATAGATGAGAGAGTAATAGAGTAACACTACTGCAAACAGGATGGATATAGGGTCCAAAACAAGTCACACGATGCTTATGGGATCCACTATACCACCTAAACGGATAGGAATTGAGCCATCTACCACCTTTTGGATAGGTATGGGGTCCACTACAACCTGCAGGATGTGTATGGGGTCTACTATCGCCCACAGAATTATTATTGGGTCCATTCCCGCCCATAGGATGGGTATGGGGTCCATTAGCTACCACCCATAGGATGGGTATGCAGGGGGGGCCTCCTACCACCCACAGGATGGGTATGGGGTCTACTACCACCCACAGGATGAATATTGGGTCCCCTACCACTTACAGGATGAGTATGGGGTTTACTACGACCCACAGGATGGGTATGGGGTTTACTTCCACACACACAGGATGGGGTATGGGGCCCACTACCACCCGCAGGATGGGTATGGGGTCCACTAGCACCTACAAGATGGGTATGAGGTCCACTGCCACCCACAGGATGGTTATGGGGTGACTACCACCCACAGGATGGTTATGGGGTCCACTACCACCCACAGGATAGGTATGGGGTCTACTACCACCCACAGGATGAATATTGGGTCCCCTACCACTTACAGGATGAGTATGGGGTTTACTACGACCCACAGGATGGGTATGGGGTTTACTTCCACACACACAGGATGGGGTATGGGGCCCACTACCACCCGCAGGATGGGTATGGGGTCCACTAGCACCTACAAGATGGGTATGGGGTCCACTGCCACCCACAGGATGGTTATGGGGTGACTACCACCCACAGGATGGTTATGGGGTCCACTACCACCCACAGGATAGGTATGGGGTCCACTACCACCCACATGATGGGTATGGGGTCCACTACCACCCACAGGATAGGTATGGGGTCCACTACCACCCACATGATGGGTATGGGGTCCACTACTACCTTCAAGATGGGTATGGGGTCCACTACTACCTTCAAGATGGGCATGGGGATCACTACCATCCACAGGATGGGTATGGGATCCCACTACCTCCCACAGGATGAGTATGGGGTCCACTACCACCTACAAGATGGGTATGGGGTCCACTTGCACCCCACAGGATGGATATGGGGTCCACTACCACCCACAGGATAGGTATGGGGTCCACTGCCATCTACAAGATGGGTAAGGGGTCCACTACTTCCTACAAGATGGGTATGGGGTCCACTACCACCTACAAGATGGGTATGGGGTCCACTACCACCTACAAGATGGGTATGGGGTCCACTACTACCTACAAGATGGGTATGGGGTCCACTAGCACCTACAAGATGGGTATGGGGTCCACTACCACCTTCAAGATGGGTATGGGGTCCACTACTACCTACAAGATGGGTATGGGTTCCACTATTACCTACAAGATGGGCATGGGGTCCACTACCACCCACAGGATGTGTATGGGGTCCTCTACCAACCACAAGATGGGTATTGGGTTCACTACCACCCGCAGGATGGGTATGGGGTCCTCTACCACGCACAGGATAAGTATGGGATCCACTACCACGCCAAAGGATAAGTATGGGATCCACTACCATCTAAAAGATGGGTATGGGGTTCAATACTACCTACAAGATGGGTATTGGGTTTACTACCACCCACAGGATGAGTATGGGGTCCACTACAACCCACAGGATGAGTATGGGGTCCCCTACAACCCACAAGATGGATATGGGGTCTACTACCACCTTATACCTGCTTCATGGGGTTCTGGGAGTTCTTCTATTCTCAAAGCCCGGCCCGAGGCCAGTCTTGGGCACCTCTGCTCTTCACTGGTTCTATTTTGCATTTTCTTCCATATCGTTCACTCCAGTACGTTGTTATTTTACTGTATAGATTTGGGACCTGACCCTCCAGTATTTTCCATGTGTATATTATTTGGTATCTCTCGTCTCCTTTCTAGAGAGAGCTTTGGAGAGCTTTGAGACGATCCCAATAATTTAGGTGCTTTATCTCGTCTATGCGTGCCGTATATGTTCTCTGTATTCCCTTTTTTTATTTTTTTAGCAATCTATCCTGCTCTGAAGTGGAAGTGAGTACTGAGCAGTACTCAAGACGGGACAACACAAGTGATTTGAAGAGTACAAGAATTGTGATGGGATCTCTGGACTTGAAGGTTCTCGTAATCCATCCTATCATTTTTCTGGCTGACGCAATACTTGCTTGGTTATGCTCCCTAAACGTTAGGTCGTCGGACATCATTATTCCCAAATCCTTGACATACTATTTTCCGACTTTGGGCAGATTCGATTGTGTTTTGTACCCTGTATTATGTTTCAGCTCTTCAATTTTGCCGTATCTGAGTACCTGGAATTTATCATCGTTAAATATGTTATTTTCTGTTGCCCAGTCGAAAACTTTGTTAATGTCTGTTTGTAGTTTTTCAATGTCTTCAGCACAGGTAATTTTCATGCTGATTTTTGTATCATCTGCAAAGGATGACACGAAGCTGGACTTGTATTTTTGTCTGTATCTGATATGAGAATAAGGAACAGCAGTGGTGCAAGGACTGTACCCTGAGGTACAGAGCTTTTAACTGCGCTCGGACTCGATTTTACTTGATTGACTGTTACTCTTTACTTACTGACTGTTACTGTTCGACAGGAAATTGAGTATCCAGCGTCTAACTTTACCAGTTATAGCCATTGACCTCATTTTGTGTGCTATCACTCCATGGTCACATTTGTCGAATGCCTTTGCAAAGTCTGTGTATACAACATCTGCATTCTGTTTTTCTTCTAATGTCTCAGTGACTTTGTCGTGGTGATCAAGTAGCTGTGAGAGGCATGATCTTCCTGCTCTAAATCCATGTTGGCCTGGGTTGTGGAGGTCATTGGTTTCCATGAATCTAGTGACCTGACTCCTGATCACTCTCTCAAATACTTTTATTATGTGGGACGTTAGTGCGACTGGTCTATAATTCTTTGCCAATGCTTTGCTACCTCCCTTGTGTAGAGGGGCTATGTCTGCTGCTTTCAGCGCATCTGGTATCTCCCCCGTGTCCAAGCTCTTCCTCCACACTATACTGAGTGCCTGTGCTAATGGCACTTTGCATTTCTGTATAAATATTGAATTCCATGAGTCTGGACCCGGGGCCGAGTGCATGGGCATATTGTCAATTTCTCTTTCAAAATCTGCCACGCTCGTGTTGATATCAGTTATATTTACAGGTGTTTGAGTATCCCGCATAAAGAATTGTCCGAATCTTCCACTTTCATGCTGAGTATCGGAGTGCTAAACATGTCCTCATACTCCTTTTTTAGGATTTCACTAATTTCTTTGTCATCCTCAGTGTATGAACCTTCACTAATACGAATTAGTCCAATACTGGCAGTGTTTTTTGCTTTTGATTTAGCATATGTGAAGAAATATTTTGGGTTTTTCTTTATTTCTTGAATTGCTTTCTGTTCTAGTTGCCTTTCTTCAGTCTGACAGGAATGCTTCAGTCTCTGTTCGATTTCTTCAATCTCCCTGTTTAAATTATTTCTTCTTTGTATGGAGAGTCGTGTCTGCTTAAGCATTTTAGTTTAGTTCAAAACATGTTTTTTTGAGGAAAGCCAGAAAGAGGTCCAACGTAGAAAGAGAACGCAGACGATACTATTCAAGAAGGAAAAAAATAACGGAAATGAGTAAGCCGACACGACTTTCCCTATAAAGAAGGAATAATTTAAATAGGGAGATTGAAGAAATCGAGCGGAAATTGAAACACTCATATCAGACTGAAGAAAGGCAGTTAAAACAGAAAGTAATTCAAGAAATAAAGAAAAACCCAAAATATTTATTCACATATGCTAAATCAAAAGCAAAAACCACTGCCAGTATTGGACCTATTCGTACAAGTGAAGGTTCATATACGGAGGATGACAAAGAAATTAGTGAAATCCTAAGAAAGCAGTATGAGGACATGTTTAGCACTCCAATAAACAACATGAAAGTGGAAGACCCAGACAACTTCTTTATGCGTGATCCAAACCCCAGTTTGGCTGGGGTTTGCCAGGCTGGCCAACATACGAACGGCATTCAGAAACTAGTGTAAAGAATCATTCAGAACTTTGTATACCACATATGTCAGACCAATCCTAGAGTATGCAGCCCCAGCATGGAGTCCATATCTAGTTAAGGATAAGACTAAACTGGAAAAGGTTCAAAGGTTTGCCACCAGACTAGTACCCGAGCTGAGAGGTATGAGCTACGAGGAGAGACTACGGAAATTAAACCTCACTTCGCTGGAAGACAGAAGAGTTAGGGGGACATGATCACCACATTCAAGATTCTGAAGGGAATTGATAGGGTAGATAAAGACAGGCTATTTAACACAAGGGGAACACGCACAAGGGGACACAGGAGAAACTGAGTGCCCAAATGAGCCACAGAGATATTAGAAAGAACTTTTTTAGTGTCAGAGTGGTTGACAAATGGAATGCATTAGGAAGTGATGTGGTGGATACTGACTCCATACACAGTTTCAAGTGTAGATATGATAGAGCCCAATAGGCTCAGGAATCTGTTCACCTGTTGATTGACAGTTGAGAGGCGGGGCCAAAGAGCCAGAGCTCAACCCCCGCAAACACAACTAGGTGAGTACACACACACACACAATTATTATTATTATTTTTATTTTTTTATAAACTTTTATTCATGAGGCCGAAACCCAACCACTTGGGGTGGACGGTAGAGCGAAGGTCTTGCTTCATGCAGGTCTGTGTTCAATCCCCAACCGTCCACCAAGTGGTTTGGCACCATTCCTTTTCCCCGTCCCATCCCAAATCCTTTTGCTGACCCCTTCCCAGTGTTATATATAGTCGTTATGGCTTGGCGCTTTCCAATGATAATCCCCCCCCCCCTCCTGAGGCTTCAGCATTTTGTAAGGCAGTGGTCGCGGGAGCATCATATTGAATCGCCCCGGCCAATGTCTGGTATATCCAACATATCTATAGAAGTATACTCTGTGTTGGCCCGGGTGAGTGAGTATAGGGGGACCAAGAGCTCCCTGGATGGCTCTTGGGTGTCCCTGTAAGGCTCTTGGGTGTCCCTGTAAGGCTCTTGGGTGTCCCTACGACACAAACGGTGGACCAGGCCAGACACCACCTCCCTATAGTGTCGTCCGGTTGTCCTTGACCGAAGGTAGTGGAGAACAAGGACGTCGCCCGTGGTGATCTTGGTGAGGAGCCTGTCCTCGTGGGGGCGGGTCTTGCCCCCCATGGCCAGCAGGGAGCGCTGCCCCCAGGGGCTCCCTTGGTACACAATGTATGAACCAGTCACACAACCCCACACAAACATAACTAAAAAATAAATAAAAATAATGAGAGAAAACTTCTCATATACAAGAGCCAACGGGTTATAACACACATAGTTGCGTGTGGTCAGCCCCAAAATGGCGTCGTCTTTGTCAATGTCGCACCTCGCGAAGGGCGCGAATATCAGGGACATAATGTCCCTGAAGGTGACGACGTCCCTTTTCCAGGGGTAGCTGGCCATCAAGGTAAAGGTCTTGCCTTGGACTATATAGCTATGATAGCCAAGTAAAACAACATCCACCACCACAGCCAAAATGTGGATGCCACACCGGCAGCCGTAAACATTACCAAAGTTACCCACACGGGAGCGGAGGAACTGTGCAACTTTCTCCCTGCTGTCCTGTCTACCTTTCTCTTCATCTTCATCATCTTCTGCATCAGTCATTAACGTCCTCAAGAAGTACCAGTTTGCGCCTGTCTCAGCACCGCGCACCACCACAAGACAGACTACACAACCTACCAAGAACCCCACAAAGGTGCCATGGGCGGGTGATTCAGTCCGCCTGTTGTGGGTGTCGTCGTCATAGCCCACGGACACGTGGTGTTACTCACAGTAAGTCTACAGGTCGTCCGGTGGTCTCTCACCTGTGCTCTGATCCACACACACAAACTCCTTCCTCATGATCAAGGAGCCGCTGATGGCTGCCATCATTCCCAAACACAGAATGATGCCCCATTGATGGGCCAGTAACACACTGGAAGACACCGGGCCCGAGGCTCGCTACCGCCAGAAACACTTGGGCATATCGCCCAATACATCTTTGGTCTACTTCAAGACATCGCCTAACTTCTTGAGCCGTTCTGCCATCTTAAGAACGGTTGGGCAAGCTTCTCAGGAATATCTGAGACCCGCTGCTACGATAACCGATAATAAGGACACGTTTGGAACCCTCACTTACATGTATATCATACATATATAAATATTTAGTTAGGTGGGAATTAGAGGGAGATAGACATGGACTTGTCTATCGATAAACTTGGTTAAAGAGATGTTGACAATAGACTTGCTAATGGTCCAAGATGGACCATTATCTCATCATCTTCTGGGGTGTGATTTGGTCATTATATCTTCAGCCCCGTTATTGTGACTCATTGTTACCATACTCATGTTCCCTTCAGCCATTTGTGGCGGTGAAGGGAAGGTGGTGAAGGGTAGGGTAGGTGGTGATGGGTAGGGTAGGTGGTGAAGGGTAGGGTAGGTGGTGATGGGTAGGGTAGGTGGTGAAGGGTAGGGAAGGTGGTGAAGGGTAGGGAAGGTGGTGAAGGGTAGGGAAGGTGGTGAAGGGTAGGGAAGGTGGTGAAGGGTAGGGTAGGTGGTGAAGGGTAGGGTAGGTAGTGAAGGGTAGGGAAGGTGGTGAAGGGTAGGGTAGGTGGTGATGGGTAGGGTAGGTGGTGAAGGGTAGGGAAGGTGGTGAAGGGTAGGGAAGGTGGTGATGGGTAGGGTAGGTGGTGAAGGGTAGGGAAGGTGGTGAAGGGTAGGGTAGGTGGTGAAGGGTAGGGAAGGTGGTGAAGGGTAGGGAAGGTGGTGAAGGGTAGGGAAGGTGGTGAAGGGTAGGGAAGGTGGTGAAGGGTAGGGTAGGTGGTGAAGGGTAGGGTAGGTGGTGAAGGGTAGGGAAGGTGGTGAAGGGTAGGGAAGGTGGTGTAGGGTAGGGTAGGTGGTGAAGGGTAGGGAAGGTGGTGAAGGGTAGGGTAGGTGGTGATGGGTAGGGAAGGTGGTGAAGGGTAGGGAAGGTGGTGAAGGGTAGGGAAGGTAGTAATGAGTAGGGTAGGTGGTGAAGGGTAGGGAAGGTGGTGAAGGGTAGGGAAGGTGGTGAAGGGTAGGGAAGGTGGTGATGGGTAGGGTAGGTGGTGAAGGGTAGGGAAGGTGGTGAAGGGTAGGGAAGGTGGTGAAGGGAAGGGAAGGTGGTGAAGGGTAGGGAAGGTGGTGATGGGTAGGGTAGGTGGTGAAGAGTAGGGAAGGTGGTGAAGGGTAGGGAAGGTGGTGATGGGTAGGGTAGGTGGTGATGGGTAGGGAAGGTGGTGAAGGGTAGGGTAGGTGGTTAAGGGTAGGGAAGGTGGTGAAGGGTAGGGAAGGTTGTGATGGGTAGGGAAGGTGGTGAAGGGTAGGGAAGGTTGTGATGGGTAGGGTAGGTGGTGAAGGGTAGGGAAGGTGGTGAAGGGTAGGGAAGGTGGTGATGGGTAGGGTAGGGGGTGATGGGTAGGGTAGGTAGTGATGGGTAGGGCAGGTGGTGAAGGGTAGGGAAGGTGGTGAAGGGTAGGGTAGGTGGTGAAGGGTAGGGTAGGTGGTGTAGGGTAGGGTAGGTGGTGATGGGTAGGGTAGGTGGTGATGGGTAGGGTAGGTGGTGATGGGTAGGGTAGGTGGTGAAGGGTAGGGTAGGTGGTTAAGGGTATTGAAGGTGGTGAAGGGTAGGGAAGGTTGTGATGGGTAGGGTAGGTGGTGAAGGGTAAGGAAGGTGGTGAACGGTAGGGAAGGTGGTGATGGGTAGGGTAGGGGGTGATGGGTAGGGTAGGTAGTGATGAGTAGGGTAGGTATTGATGGGTAGGGCAGGTGGTGAAGGGTAGGGAAGGTGGTGAAGGGTAGGGTAGGTGGTGAAGGGTAGGGTAGGTGGTGTAGGGTAGGGTAGGTGGTGATTGGTAGGGTAGGTGGTGATGGGTAGGGTAGGTGGTGATGGGTAGGGTAGGTGGTGAAGGGTAGGGTAGGTGGTGAAGGGTAGGGAAGGTGGTGAAGAGTAGGGAGGGTGGTGAAGGGTAGGGAAGGTGGTGAAGGGTAGGGTAGGTGGTGATGGGTAAGGAAGGTGGTGAAGGGATGGGTAGGTGGTGAAGGGTAGGGAAGGTGGTGAAGGGTAGGGAAGGGTAGTAAAGGTGGTGAAGGGTAGGGAAGGTGGTGAAGGGTAGGGTAGGTGGTGAAGGGTAGGGAAGGTGGTGAAGGGTAGGGTAGGTGGTGAAGAGGAGGGAAGGTGGTGAAGGGTAGGGAAGGTAGTGAAGGGTAGAGAAAGGTGGTAAATGATAGGGAAGGTGGTGAAGGGTAGTGAAGGTGGTGAAGGGTAGGGAAGGTGGTGAAGGGCAGGGTAGGTGGTGAAGGGTAGGGTAGGTGTTGAAGGGTAGGGTAGGTGGTGAAGGGTAGGGAAAGTGGTGAAGGGTAGGGAAGGTGGTGAAGGGTAGAGAAGGTGGTGAAGGGTAGAGAAGGTGGTGAAAGGTAGGGAAGGTGGTGAAGGGTAGGGTAGGTGGTGATGGGTAGGGTAGGTGGTGAAGGGTAGGGTAGGTGGTGAAGGGTAGGGAAGGTGGTGAAGGGTAGAGAAGGTGGTGAAGGGTAGGGAAGGTGGTGAAAGGTTGGGTAGGTGGTGAAGGGTAGGGAAGGTGGTGAAGGGTAGGGAAGGTGGTGAAGGGTAGGGAAGGTGGTGAAGGGTAGGGAGAGTGGTGAAGGGTAGGGAAGGTGGTGAAGGGTAGTGAAGGTGGTGAAGGGTAGGGAAGGTGGTGAAGGGTAGGGAAGGTGGTGAAGGGTAGGGAAGGTGGTGAAGGGTAGGGAAGGTGGTGAAAGGTAGAGAAGGTAGTGAAGGGTAGGGAAGGTGGTGAAGGGTAGGGAAGGAGGTGAAGGGTAGGGAAGGTGGCGAAGGGCAGGGAAGGTGGTGAAGGGCAGGAAAGGTGGTGAAGGGTAGGGAAGGTGGTGAAGAGTAGGGAAAGTGGTGAAGAGTAGGGAAGGTGGTGAAGAGTAGGAAAGGTGGTGAAGGGTAGTGAAGGTATTGAAGGGTAGGGAAGGTGGTGAAGGCTAGGGTAGGTGGTGAAGGGTAGGGAAGGTGGGGAAGGATAGGGAAGGTGGTGAAGGGTAGGGAAGGTGGTGAAGGGTAGGGAAGGTGGTGAAGGGTAGGGAAGGTGGTTAAGGGTAGGGAAGGTGGTGAAGGGTAGGGAAGGTATTGAAGGGTAGGGAAGGTGGTGAAGGGTAGGGAAGGTGGGGAAGGGTAGGGAAGGTGGTGAAGGGTAGGGAAGGTGGTGAAGGGTAGGGTAGGTGGTGAAGGGTAGGGAAGGTGGGGAAGGGTAGGGAAGGTGGTGAAGGGTAGGGAAGGTGGGGAAGGGTAGGGAAGGTGGTGAAGGGTAGGGAAGGTGGTTAAGGGTAGGGAAGGTGGTGAAGGGTAGGGAAGGTATTGAAGGGTAGGGAAGGTGGTGAAGGGTAGGGAAGGTGGGGAAGGGTAGGGAAGGTGGTGAAAGGTAGGGAAGGTGGTGAAGGGAAGGGAAGGTGGTGAAGGGAAGGGAAAGTGGTGAAGGGTAGTGAAGGTGGTGAAGGGTAGGGAAGGTGATGAAGGGTAGGGTAGGTGGTGAAGGGTAGGAAAGGTGGTGAAGAGTAGGGAAGGTGGTGAAGGGTAGGGAAGGTGGTGAAGGGTAGGGAAGGTGGTGAAGAGTAGGGAAGGTGGTGAAGGGTAGGGAAGGTGGTGAAGGGTAGGGAAGGTGGTGAAGGGTAGGGAAGGTGGTGAAGGGTAGGGGAGGTGGTGAAGGGTAGGGAAGGGTAGTAAAGGTGGTGAAGGGTAGGGAAAGTGGTGAAGGGTAGGGTAGGTGGTGAAGGGTAGGGAAGGTGGTAAAGGGTAGGGTAGGTGGTGAAGGGTAGGGAAGGTGGTGAAGGGTAGGGAAGGTAGTGAAGGGTAGGGAAGGTGGTAAATGATAGGGAAGGTGGTGAAGGGTAGAGAAGGTGGTGAAGGGTAGGGAAGGTGGTGAAGGGTAGGGTAGGTGGTGATAAGTAGGGTAGGTGGTGAAGGGTAGGGTAGGTGGTGAAGGGTAGGGAAGGTGGTGAAGGATAGGGAAGGTGGTGAAGGGTAGGGAAGGTGGTGAAGGGTAGGGAGAGTGGTGAAGGGTAGGGAAGGTGGTGAAGGGTAGTGAAGGTGGTGAAGGGTAGGGAAGGTGGTGATGGGTAGGGAAGGTGGTGAAGGGTAGGGAAGGTGGTGAAGGGTAGGGAAGGTGGTGAAGGGTAGGGAAGGTAGTGAAGGGTAGGGAAGGTGGTGAAGGGTAGGGAAGGTGGTGAAGGGTAGGGAAGGTGGTGAAAGGTAGGGAAGGTGGTGAAGGGTAGGGAAGGTAGTGAAGGGTAGGGAAGGTGGTTAAGGGAAGGGAAGGTGGTGAAGGGTAGGGAAAGAGGTGAAGGGTAGGGAAGGTGACGAAGGGCAGGGAACGTGGTGAAGGGCAGGAAAGGTGGTGAAGGGTAGGGAAGGTGGTGAAGAGTAGGGAAGGTCCCTACCCTTCACCACCTTCACTACCCTTCACCACCTTCCCTACCCTTCACCACTCTCCCTACCCTTCACCACCTTCCCTACCCTTCACCACCTTCCCTACCCTTCACCACCTTCCCTACCCTTAACCACCTACCCTACCCTTCACCACCTACCCTACCCTTCACCACCTACCCTACCCATCACCACCTACCCTACCCTTCACCACCTTCCCTACCCTTCACCACCTTCTCTACCCTTAATAACCTTCCCTACCCTTCACCACCTTCCCTACTCTTCACCACTTTCCCTACCCTTCACCACCTACCCTACCCTTCACCACCTACCCTACCCATCACCACCTACCCTGCCCTTCACCACCTTCCATACCCTTCACCACAATCACTACCCTTCACCACCTTCCCTATCATTTACCACCTTCCCTACCCTTCACTACCTTCCCTACCCTTCACCATCTTCCATACCCTTCAACACCTTCCCACCCCTTCACCACCTTCACTACCCTTCAACACCTACCCTACCCTTCACCACCTTCCTTACCCTTCACCACCTTCACTACCCTTTACCACCTTCCCTATCATTTACCACCTTCCCTACCCTTCACCACCTTCTCTACCCTTCACCACCTTCCCTACCCTTCGCCACCTTCCCTACCCTTCACCACCTACCCTACCCTTCACCACCTTCCCTACCCTTCACCACCTACCCTACCCTTCACCACCTTCCCTACCCTTCACCACCTTTACTACCCTTCCCTACCCTTCACCACCTTCCCTACCCTTCACCACCTACCCTTCCCTTCACCACCTTCTCTACCCTTCACCACCTTCCCTACCATTCACTACCTTCACTACCCTTCACTACCTTCCCTACCCTTCACCACCTTCCCTACCCTTCACCACCTTCCCTACCCCTCACCACCTTCCTTACCCTTCACCACCTTCCCTACCCTTCACCACCTTCCCTACCCTTCACTACCTTTACTACCCTTCACTACCTTCACTACCCTTCACCACCTTCCCTGCCCTTCGCCACCTTCCCTACCCTTCACCACCTTCCCTTCCCTTAACCACCTTCCCTACCCTTCACCACCTTCCCTACCCTTCACCACCTTCCCTACCCTTCACCACCTTCCCTACCCTTCACCACCTTCACTACCCTTCACTATCTTCCCTACCCTTCACATTTTCCCTTACCCTTCACAACCTTCCCTACCCTTCACTCCCTTTCCTACCCTTCACCACCTTCCCTACCCTTCACCACCTTCACTACCCTTCACCACCTTCCCTACCCTTCACCTTTTTTCTTACCCTTCACTACCTTCCCTTCCCGTCACCACCTTCCCTACCCTTCACCACCTTCCCTACCCTTCCCTACCCTTAACCACCTTCCCTACCCTTCACCACCTTCCCTACCCTTCCCCACCTTCCCTACCCTTCACCACCTTCCCTACCCTTCCCTACCCTTCACCACCTTCCCTACCCTTCACCACCTTCCCTACCCTTCACCACCTTCCCTACCCTTCCCTACCCTTCACCACCTTCCCTACCCTTCACCACCTTCCCTACCCTTCACCACCTTCCCTACCCTTCACCACCTTCCCTACCCTTCACCACCTTCCCTACCCTTCACCACCTTCCCTACCCTTCCCTACCCTTCACCACCTTCCCTACCCTTCACCACCTTCCCTACCCTTCACCACCTTCCCTACCCTTCACCACCTTCCCTACCCTTCACCACCTACCCTTCCCTTCCCTACCCTTCACCACCTTCCCTACCCTTCACCACCTTCCCTACCCTTCACCACCTTCCCTACCCTTCACCACCTTCCCTACCCTTCACCACCTACCCTACCCTTCACCACCTTCCCTACCCTTCCCTACCCTTCACCACCTTTCCTGCCCTTCACCACCTTCCCTACCCTTCACCACCTTCCCTACCCTTCGCCCCCTTCCCTACCCTTCACCTCCTTCCCTACCCTTCACCACCTTCCCTTCCCTTAACTACCTTCCCTACCCTTCACCACCTTCCCTACCCTTCACCACCTTCCCTGCCTTTCACCACCTTCCCTACCCTTCACCACCTTCCCTACCCTTCACCACCTTCCCTACCCTTCACTACCTTCCCTACCCTTCACCACCTTCTCTACCCTTCTCCACCTTCCCTACCCTACACCACCTTCCCTACCCTTCACCACCTTCACTACCCTTCACCACCTTCCCTACCCTTCACCAATCTCCCTACCCTTCACCACCTTCCCTACCCTTCACCACTTTCCCTACCCTTCACCACCTTCCCTACCCTTCACCACCTACCCTACCCTTCACCACCTACCCTACCCATCACCACCTACCCTACCCTTCACCACCTTCCCTACCCTTTGTAATGATCTGGGGCTCAGATCATTGGTTCTCCCTTCTCCCCTCTTTTCCCTCCCCTTCTCCCCTCCTTTCCTTCTCCCTCTCCCCTCCTTCCTTCTCCCCTCCCCTTGGCCGTCATTCGTCTCCTCCTCTTCCCCCCCCCCCCTGTCGCCCATTTGTCAGGGTCAAGAGGTTGACCTGAGGGTAGGGTGGTCGTGGATACCTTGGCTTCTCCCACTCAACTTCCCCACTCAGATATTTCCCTCTCCACCCCCTCTCATCCCTCTCTGTCCCTCTCAGCAGAGGCCTTCCCCATACCAGGCAGAGTCAAATGTCCCTACTCCTATCTTAGAGGAGACAGGCTTGAACATAAATTATCAGTTTTGTAAACATTGCTCGCAGGTGTCTGGGCTCCATAGACGCGCCTTGTCCCCCTTCTCTAGCTGGGGAGAGCTGACTCAATCTTCAGGAATTCATGTAGCTTTCCACGACAGATCAGTGAAGGTGATTGGCCTGAGATAAGGGCCAAGTCCTTATTGGCCCTAGAGTGCCAGACCTCAGGCCTACGTATTAAATGGTTGGCCATTGCCAAAAATATGGGTGGAGCCCTGGGGCTGTATTAGATGGTGGGAGGAGCAATCCTTCCCAGCAATAAGTTGGAAAAACTAAATTTCATTAGTGTGTCTTGGGAGTGTATCAGGAACAGGGCCGCAAGCCCGTATCCTCGGGGCTGAGGGCAGCCATCAACATCGTGGCCGTAGTGCGGGTATTTAAGGTAGAGTAGCACTTGAGTTTTCGTGTCCTCAATAAATATCCATTGTGCCTCTAGGGAAATAGAATAGGTGATGTGTTCAAATTGTCTTAATTTACATGTTTTCATAAAATAAATTGTATAGCTTGTCCAGTGGTATTCACTTAACTCCCCTTTTGATATATTTTGCTACTTTGTCATTTTTAGGTGTTGTATTGGAAGCCCCCATGCTCTCCTACTATTAATAGATACTAAAGTTGCCCTTGGATTTAAATTAGTAACGTAAATTACACAAACTAATTTTCCAAAACTTATTTCTGAAGTTCATATTACCCGGAGTCCCATGGTTACTGATTCCTTGCCTTCCTGGGGGATCGGTGACAGACACATTCAGGTATGGTTGGTCGGGAAGGTGGTGGCAGTGCTTTAATGGTTTTTATTTTATAATTAGTAATAAGCGAATAACCCTTGTCCTTGGTGCATCTTCCTCATTTAATATTCCTCTTATATACGTGGCAGTCCAGTGGGGGGTCATGCTGGACTGTAACAGCGTTAAGCTGGGTATTGAGTGAAGAGAGACGGAGAATTACAACAGAGAGCGTATATTACGATTATGAGAGATCACAAGATAACAGGATTAATACTGGGGAACATTGGGTTATTACAATAGAGGCCGCGGTTATTACGACAGGGTAAGCGGCCGTTACACCTTCACCACCTTCCCTACCCTTCACCACCTTCTCTACCCTTCACCACCTTCCCTACCCTTCACCACCTACCCTACCCTTCACCACCTACCCTACCCTTCACCACCTTCCCTACTCTTCACCACCTTCTCTACCCTTCACCACCTTCCCTACATTTCACCACCATCCCTACCCTTTCCCACCTTCCCTACCCTTCACCACCTTCCCTACCCTTCACCACCTTCCCTACTCTTCACCACCTTTCCTACCCTTCACCACCTACCCTACCCTTCACCACCTTCCCTACCCTTCACCACCTTCACTACCCTTCACCACTTTCCCTTCCCTTCACCACCTTCCCTTCCCTTCACCACCTTCCCTACCTTTCACCACCTTCCCTACCCTTCCCCACCTTCCCTACCCTTCACCACCTTCCCTACCCTTCAATACCTTCCCTACCCTTCACCACCTTCCCTACCCTTAACCACCTTCCCTACCCTTCACCACCTTCCCTACTCTTCACCACCTTCCCTACCCTTCAATACCTTCCCTACCCTTCACCACCTTCCCTACCCTTCACCACCTTCCCTACCCTTCCCCACCTTCCCTACCCTTCACCACCTTCCCCCCCCCTTCAATACCTTCCCTACCCTTCACCATCTTCCCTACCCTTCACCACCTTCCCTACACTTCAATACCTTCCCTACCCTTCAATACCTTCCCTACCCTTCACCACCTACCCTACCCTTCACCACCTTCCCTACCCTTCACCACCTTCCCTACCCTTCAATACCTTCCCTACCCTTCAATACCTTCCCTACCCTTCACCACCTTCCCTACCCTTCAATACCTTCCCTACCCTTCACCACCTTCCCTACCCTTCCCCACCTTCCCTGCCCTTCACCACCTTCAATACCCTTCAATACCTTCCCTACCCTTCAATACCTTCCCTACCCTTCACCACCTTCCCTACCCTTCCCCACCTTCCCTGCCCTTCACCACCTTCAATACCCTTCAATACCTTCCCTACCCTTCACCACCTTCCCTACCCTTCACCACCTACCCTACCCTTCACCACCTTCCCTACCCTTCACCACCTTCCCTACCCTTCACCACCTTCCCTACCCTTCCCCTCCTTCCCTACCCTTCACCACCTTCCCTACCCTTCCCCACCTTCCCTACCCTTCACCACCTTCCCTACCCTTCAATACCTTCACCTACCCTTCACCACCTTCCTACTCTTCACCACCTTCCCTACCCTTCACCACCTTCCCTACCTCTTCACACCTTCCCTACCCTTCACCACCTTTCCTGCCCTTCACCACCTTCCCTGCCCTTCGCCACCTTCCCTACCCTTCACCTCCTTCTCTACCCTTCACCACCTTCCCTACCTTTCACCACCTTCCCTACCCTTCACCACCTTCCCTACCCCATCACCACCTTCCCTACTTTTCACTACGTTCCCTATCCTTCACCACCTTCCCTACCTTTCACCACCTACCCTACCCTTCACCACCTTCCCTACCCTTCACCACCTTCCCTACCCTTCACCACCTTCACTACCCTTCACCACCTTCCCTACCCTTCACCACTCTCCCTACCCTTCACCACCTTCCCTACCCTTCACCACCTTCCCTACCCTTCACCACCTTCCCTACCCTTCACCACCTTCCCTACCTTTCACCACCTTCCCTACCCTTCACCACCTTCCCTACCCCATCACCACCTTCCCTACTTTTCACTACCTTCCCTATCCTTCACCACCTTCCCTACCTTTCACCACCTACCCTACCCTTCACCACCTTCCCTACCCTTCACCACCTTCCCTACCCTTCACCACCTTCACTACCCTTCACCACCTTCCCTACCCTTCACCACTCTCCCTACCCTTCACCACCTTCCCTACCCTTCACCACCTTCCCTACCCTTCACCACCTTCCCTACCCTTCACCACCTACCCTACCCTTCACCACCTACCCTACCCATCACCACCTACCCTACCCTTCACCACCTTCCCTACCCTTCACCACCTTCTCTACCCTTCACCACCTTCCCTACCCTTGACCACCTACCCTACCCTTGACCACCAACCCTACCCATCACCACCTACCCTACCCTTCACCACCTTCCCTACCCTTCACCACCTTCTTTACCCTTCACCACCTTCCCTACCTTTCACCACCTTCCCTACCCTTCACCACTTTCCCTACCCTTCACCACCTACCCTACCCTTCACCACCTACCCTACCCATCACCACCTACCCTGTCCTTCACCACCTTCCCTACCCTTCACCACCTTCACTACCCTTCACCACCTTCCCTATCATTTACCACCTTCCCTACCCTTCACTACCTTCCCTACCCTTCACCACCTTCCCTACCCTTCACCACCTACCCTACCCTTCACCACCTTCCCTACCCTTCACCACCTACCCTACCCTTCAGCACCTTCCCTACCCTTCACCACCTTTACTACCCTTCCCTACCCTTCACCACCTTCCCTACCCTTCACCACCTACCCTTCCCTTCACCACCTTCCCTACCCTCACCACCTACCCTACCCTTCACCACCTTCCCTACCCTTCACCACCTTCCCTACTCTTCACCACCTTCCCTTCCCTTCACCACCTTCCCTACCCATCACCACCTACCCTACCCATCACCACCTACCCTACCCATCACCACCTACCCTACCCTACACCACCTACCCTACCCTTTACCACCTACCCTATCCTTCACCACCTTCCCTACCCTTCACCACCTGCCCTACCCATCAATACCTACCCTACCCATCACTACCTACCCTACCCATCACCCCCTACCCTACCCATCACAACCTTCCCTACCCTTCACCACCTTCCCTACCCTTAACCACCTACCCTACCCTTCACCACCTTCCCTACCCTTAACCACCTTCCCTACCCTTCACCACCTTCCCTACTCTTCACCACCTTCCCTACCCTTCAATACCTTCCCTACCCTTCACCACCTTCCCTACCCTTCACCACCTTCCCTACCCTTCCCCACCTTCCCTACCCTTCACCACCTTCCCCCCCCCTTCAATACCTTCCCTACCCTTCACCATCTTCCCTACCCTTCACCACCTTCCCTACACTTCAATACCTTCCCTACCCTTCAATACCTTCCCTACCCTTCACCACCTACCCTACCCTTCACCACCTTCCCTACCCTTCACCACCTTCCCTACCCTTCAATACCTTCCCTACCCTTCAATACCTTCCCTACCCTTCACCACCTTCCCTACCCTTCAATACCTTCCCTACCCTTCACCACCTTCCCTACCCTTCCCCACCTTCCCTGCCCTTCACCACCTTCAATACCCTTCAATACCTTCCCTACCCTTCAATACCTTCCCTACCCTTCACCACCTTCCCTACCCTTCCCCACCTTCCCTGCCCTTCACCACCTTCAATACCCTTCAATACCTTCCCTACCCTTCACCACCTTCCCTACCCTTCACCACCTACCCTACCCTTCACCACCTTCCCTACCCTTCACCACCTTCCCTACCCTTCACCACCTTCCCTACCCTTCCCCTCCTTCCCTACCCTTCACCACCTTCCCTACCCTTCCCCACCTTCCCTACCCTTCACCACCTTCCCTACCCTTCAATACCTTCACTACCCTTCACCACCTTTCCTACTCTTCACCACCTTCCCTACCCTTCACCACCTTCCCTACTCTTCACAACCTTCCCTACCCTTTACCACCTTTCCTGCCCTTCACCACCTTCCCTGCCCTTCGCCACCTTCCCTACCCTTCACCTCCTTCTCTACCCTTCACCACCTTCCCTACCTTTCACCACCTTCCCTACCCTTCACCACCTTCCCTACCCCATCACCACCTTCCCTACTTTTCACTACCTTCCCTATCCTTCACCACCTTCCCTACCTTTCACCACCTACCCTACCCTTCACCACCTTCCCTACCCTTCACCACCTTCCCTACCCTTCACCACCTTCACTACCCTTCACCACCTTCCCTACCCTTCACCACTCTCCCTACCCTTCACCACCTTCCCTACCCTTCACCACCTTCCCTACCCTTCACCACCTTCCCTACCCTTCACCACCTTCCCTACCTTTCACCACCTTCCCTACCCTTCACCACCTTCCCTACCCCATCACCACCTTCCCTACTTTTCACTACCTTCCCTATCCTTCACCACCTTCCCTACCTTTCACCACCTACCCTACCCTTCACCACCTTCCCTACCCTTCACCACCTTCCCTACCCTTCACCACCTTCACTACCCTTCACCACCTTCCCTACCCTTCACCACTCTCCCTACCCTTCACCACCTTCCCTACCCTTCACCACCTTCCCTACCCTTCACCACCTTCCCTACCCTTCACCACCTACCCTACCCTTCACCACCTACCCTACCCATCACCACCTACCCTACCCTTCACCACCTTCCCTACCCTTCACCACCTTCTCTACCCTTCACCACCTTCCCTACCCTTGACCACCTACCCTACCCTTGACCACCAACCCTACCCATCACCACCTACCCTACCCTTCACCACCTTCCCTACCCTTCACCACCTTCTTTACCCTTCACCACCTTCCCTACCTTTCACCACCTTCCCTACCCTTCACCACTTTCCCTACCCTTCACCACCTACCCTACCCTTCACCACCTACCCTACCCATCACCACCTACCCTGTCCTTCACCACCTTCCCTACCCTTCACCACCTTCACTACCCTTCACCACCTTCCCTATCATTTACCACCTTCCCTACCCTTCACTACCTTCCCTACCCTTCACCACCTTCCCTACCCTTCACCACCTACCCTACCCTTCACCACCTTCCCTACCCTTCACCACCTACCCTACCCTTCAGCACCTTCCCTACCCTTCACCACCTTTACTACCCTTCCCTACCCTTCACCACCTTCCCTACCCTTCACCACCTACCCTTCCCTTCACCACCTTCCCTACCCCTCACCACCTACCCTACCCTTCACCACCTTCCCTACCCTTCACCACCTTCCCTACTCTTCACCACCTTCCCTTCCCTTCACCACCTTCCCTACCCATCACCACCTACCCTACCCATCACCACCTACCCTACCCATCACCACCTACCCTACCCTACACCACCTACCCTACCCTTTACCACCTACCCTATCCTTCACCACCTTCCCTACCCTTCACCACCTGCCCTACCCATCAATACCTACCCTACCCATCACTACCTACCCTACCCATCACCCCCTACCCTACCCATCACCACCTTCCCTACCCTTCACCACCTCCCCTACCCTTCACCACCTACCCTACCCATCACAACCTTCCCTACCCTTCACCACCTTCCCTACCCTTAACCACCTACCCTACCCTTCACCACCTTCCCTACCCATCACCACCTACCCTACCCTTCACCACCTTCCCTACCCTTCACCACCTTCCCTACTCTTCACCACCTACCCTACCCATCACCACCTTCCCTACCCTTCACCACCTTCCCTTCCCTTCACCACCTTCCCTACCCTTCACCACCTTCCCTACCCTTCACCACCTACCCTACCCATCACCACCTTCCCTACCCTTCACCACCTTCCCTACCCTTCACCACCTTCCCTACCCTTCACCACCTACCCTACCCATCACTACTTTCGCTACCCTTCACCACCTTCCCTACCCTTCACCACCTTCCCTACCCATCACCACCTACCCTACCCTTCACCACCTTCCCTACCCTTCACCACCTACCCTACTCTACATCACCTTCCCTACCCTTCACCACCTTCCCTACCCTTCACCACCTACCCTACCCTTCACCACCTACCCTACCCTACACCACCTTCCCTACCCTTCACCACCTTCCCTACCCTTCACCACCTACCCTACCCTTCACCACCTACCCTACCCTACACCACCTTCCCTACCCTTCACCACCTTCCCTACCCTTCACCACCTTCCCTACCCATCACCACCTACCCTACCCTTCACCACCTTCCCTACCCTTCACCACCTACCCTACTCTACATCACCTTCCCTACCCTTCACCACCTTCCCTACCCTTCACCACCTACCCTACCCTTCACCACCTACCCTACCCTACACCACCTTCCCTACCCTTCACCACCTTCCCTACCCTTCACCACCTACCCTACCCTTCACCACCTACCCTACCCTACACCACCTTCCCTACCCTTCACCACCTTCCCTACCCTTCACCACCTTCCCTACCCTTCACCACCTTCCCTACCTTTCATCACCTTCCCTACTCTTCACCACCTACCCTACCCTTCACCACCTTCCCTACCCTTCACCACCTACCCTACCCTTCACCACCTACCCTACCCTTCACCACCTTCCCTACCCTTCACCTCCTTCCCTACCCTTCACCACCTTCCCTACCCTTCACCACCTTTCCTACCCTTTACCACCAACCCTACCCATCACCACCTACTCTACCCTTCACCACCTACCCTACCCATCACCTCCTACCCTACCCTACCCTTCACCACCTTCCCTACCCTTCACCACCTACCCTACCCTTCACCACCTTCCCTACCCTTCACCACCTTCCCTACCCTTCAATACCTTCCCTACCCTTCAATACCTTCCCTACCCTTCACCACCTTCCCTACCCTTCAATACCTTCCCTACCCTTCACCACCTTCCCTACCCTTCCCCACCTTCCCTGCCCTTCACCACCTTCAATACCCTTCAATACCTTCCCTACCCTTCAATACCTTCCCTACCCTTCACCACCTTCCCTACCCTTCCCTGCCCTTCACCACCTTCAATACCCTTCAATACCTTCCCTACCCTTCACCACCTTCCCTACCCTTCACCACCTACCCTACCCTTCACCACCTTCCCTACCCTTCACCACCTTCCCTACCCTTCACCACCTTCCCTACTCTTCCCCTCCTTCCCTACCCTTCACCACCTTCCCTACCCTTCCCCACCTTCCCTACCCTTCACCACCTTCCCTACCCTTCAATACCTTCACTACCCTTCACCACCTTTCCTACTCTTCACCACCTTCCCTACCCTTCACCACCTTCCCTACTCTTCACAACCTTCCCTACCCTTTACCACCTTTCCTGCCCTTCACCACCTTCCCTGCCCTTCGCCACCTTCCCTACCCTTCACCTCCTTCTCTACCCTTCACCACCTTCCCTACCTTTCACCACCTTCCCTACCCTTCACCACCTTACCTACCCCATCACCCCCTTCCCTACTTTTCACTACCTTCCCTATCCTTCACAACCTTCCCTACCTTTCACCACCTTCCCTACCCTTCTCCACCTTCCCTACCCTTCACCACCTTCCCTACCCTTCACCACCTTCACTACCCTTCACCACCTTCCCTACCCTTCACCACTCTCCCTACCCTTCACCACCTTCCCTACCCTTCACCACCTTCCCTACCCTTCACCACCTTCCCTACCCTTCACCACCTACCCAACCCATCACCACCTACCCTACCCTTCACCACCTTCCCTACCCTTCACCACCTTCTCTACCCTTCACCACCTTCCCTACCCTTCACCACCTACCCTACCCTTGACCACCAACCCTACCCATCACCACCTACCCTACCCTTCACCACCTTCCCTACCCTTCACCACCTTCTTTACCCTTCACCACCTTCCCTACCTTTCACCACCTTCCCTACCCTTCACCACTTTCCCTACCCTTCACCACCTACCCTACCCTTCACTACCTACCCTACCCATCACCACCTACCCTGTCCTTCACCACCTTCCCTACCCTTCACCACCTTCACTACCCTTCACCACCTTCCCTATCATTTACCACCTTCCCTACCCTTCACTACCTTCACTACCCTTCACCACCTTCCCTATCATTTACCACCTTCCCTACCCTTCACCACCTTCCCTACCCTTCACCACCTACCCTACCCTTCACCACCTTCCCTACCCTTCACCACCTACCCTACCCTTCACCACCTTCCCTACCCTTCACCACCTTTACTACCCTTCCCTACCCTTCACCACCTTCCCTACCCTTCACCACCTACCCTTCCCTTCACCACCTTCCCTACCCCTCACCACCTACCCTACCCTTCACCACCTTCCCTACCCTTCACCACCTTCCCTACTCTTCACCACCTTCCCTTCCCTTCACCACCTACCCTACCTTTCACCACCTACCCTACCCATCACCACCTACCCTACCCATCACCACCTACCCTACCCATCACCACCTACCCTACCCTACACCACCTACCCTACCCTTTACCACCTACCCTATCCTTCACCACCTTCCCTACCCTTCACCACCTGCCCTACCCATCAATACCTACCCTACCCATCACTACCTACCCTACCCATCACCCCCTACCCTACCCATCACCACCTTCCCTACCCTTCACCACCTCCCCTACCCTTCACCACCTACCCTACCCATCACAACCTTCCCTACCCTTCACCACCTTCCCTACCCTTAACCACCTACCCTACCCTTCACCACCTTCCCTACCCATCACCACCTACCCTACCCTTCACCACCTTCCCTACCCTTCACCACCTTCCCTACTCATCACCACCTACCCTACCCATCACCACCTTCCCTACCCTTCACCACCTTCCCTTCCCTTCACCACCTTCCCTACCCTTCACCACCTTCCCTACCCTTCACCACCTACCCTACCCATCACCACCTTCCCTACCCTTCACCACCTTCCCTACCCTTCACCACCTTCCCTACCCTTCACCACCTACCCTACCCATCACTACTTTCCCTACCCTTCACCACCTTCCCTACCCTTCACCACCTTCCCTACCCATCACCACCTACCCTACCCTTCACCACCTTCCCTACCCTTCACCACCTACCCTACTCTACATCACCTTCCCTACCCTTCACCACCTTCCCTACCCTTCACCACCTACCCTACCCTTCACCACCTACCCTACCCTACACCACCTTCCCTACCCTTCACCACCTTCCCTACCCTTCACCACCTACCCTACCCTTCACCACCTACCCTACACTACACCACCTTCCCTACCCTTCACCACCTTCCCTACCCTTCACCACCTTCCCTACCCATCACCACCTACCCTACCCTTCACCACCTTCCCTACCCTTCACCACCTACCCTACTCTACATCACCTTCCCTACCCTTCACCACCTTCCCTACCCTTCACCACCTACCCTACCCTTCACCACCTACCCTACCCTACACCACCTTCCCTACCCTTCACCACCTTCCCTACCCTTCACCACCTACCCTACCCTTCACCACCTACCCTACCCTACACCACCTTCCCTACCCTTCACCACCTTCCCTACCCTTCACCACCTTCCCTACCCTTCACCACCTTCCCTACCTTTCACCACCTACCCTACCCTTCATCATCTTCCCTACTCTTCACCACCTACCCTACCCTTCACCACCTTCCCTACCCTTCACCACCTACCCTACCCTTCACCACCTACCCTACCCTTCACCACCTTCCCTACCCTTCACCTCCTTCCCTACCCTTCACCACCTTCCCTACCCTTCACCACCTTCCCTACCCTTTACCACCTACCCTACCCATCACCACCTACTCTACCCTTCACCACCTACCCTACCCATCACCTCCTACCCTACCCTACCCTTCACCACCTTCCCTACCCTTCACCACCTACCCTACCCTTCACCACCTTCCCTACCCTTCTCCTCCTTCCCTACCCTTCACCACCTTCCCTACCCTTCACCACCTTCCCTACCCTTCACCACCTACCCTACCCATCACCACCTACTCTACCCTTTACCACCTACCCTACCCATCACCACCTACCCTACCCTACCCTTCACCACCTTCCCTACCCTTCACCACCTCCCCTTCGCTTCACCACCTACCCTACCCTTCACCACCTTCCCTTCACCACCTTCCCTACCCTTCACCACCTTCCCTTCACCGCCACAAATGGCTGAAGGGAACATGAGTATGGTAACAATGAATCACAATAACGGGGCTGAAGATATAATGACCAAATCACACCCCAGAAGATGATGAGATAATGGTCCATCTTGGACCATTAACAAGTCTATTGTCAACATCTCTTTAACCAAGTCTATCGATAGACAAGTCCATGTCTATCTCCCTCTAATTCCCCCCTAACTAAATATTTATATATGTATGATATATATGTAAGTGAGGGTTCCAAACGTGTCCTTATTATCGGTTATCGTAGCAGCGGGTCTCAGATATTCCTGAGAAGCTTGCCCAACCGTTCTTAAGATGGCAGAACGGCTCAAGAAGTTAGGCGATGTCTTCAAGTAGACCAAAGATGTATTGGGCGATATGCCCAAGTGTTTCTGGCGGTAGCGAGCCTCGGGCCCGGTGTCTTCCAGTGTGTTACTGGCCCATCAATGGGGCATCATTCTGTGTTTGGGAATGATGGCAGCCATCAGCGGCTCCTTGATCATGAGGAAGGAGTTTGTGTGTGTGGATCAGAGCACAGGTGAGAGACCACCGGACGACCTGTAGACTTACTGTGAGTAACACCACGTGTCCGTGGGCTATGACGACGACACCCACAACAGGCGGACTGAATCACCCGCCCATGGCACCTTTGTGGGGTTCCTGGTAGGTTGTGTAGTCTGTCTTGTGGTGGTGCGCGGTGCTGAGACAGGCGCAAACTGCTACTTCTTGACGACGTTAATGACTGATGCACAAGATGATGAAGATGAAGAGAAAGGTAGACAGGTCAGCAGGGAGAAAGTTGCAGACTTCCTCCGCTCCCGTGTCGGTAACTTTTCAAATGTTTACGGCTGCCGGTGTGGCATCCACATCTTGGCTGTGGTGGTGGATGTTGTTTTACTTGGCTATCATAGCTATATAGTCCAAGGCAAGACCTTTACCTTGATGGCCAGCTACCCCTGGAAAAGGGACGTCGTGACCTTCAGGGACATTATGTCCCTGATATTCGCGCCCTTCGCGAGGTGTGACATTGACAAAGACGACGCCATTTTGGGGCTGACCACACGCAACTATGTGTGTTATAACCCGTTGGCTCTTGTATATGAGAAGTTTTCTCTCATTATTTTTATTTATTTTGTGGTTATGTTTGTGTGGGGTTGTGTGACTGGTTCATACATTATGTACCAAGGGAGCCCCTGGGGGCAGCGCTCCCTGCTGGCCATGGGGGGCAAGACCCGCCCCCACGAGGACAGGCTCCTCACCAAGATCACCGCGGGCGACGTCCTTGTCCTCCACTACCTTCGGTCAAGGACAACCGGACGACACTATAGGGAGGTGGTGTCTGGCCTTGTCCACCGTTTGTGTCGTAGGGACACCCAAGAGCCTTACAGGGACACCCAAGAGCCTTACAGGGACACCCAAGAGCCTTACAGGGACACCCAAGAGCCATCCAGGGAGCTCTTGGTCCCCCTATACTCACTCACCCGGGCCAACACAGAGTATACTTCTATAGATATGTTGGATATACCAGACATTTGCCGGGGCGATTCAATATGATGCTCCCGCGACCACTGCCTTACAAAATGCTGAAGCCTCAGGAGGGGGGGGGGGGATTATCATTGGAAAGCGCCAAGCCATAACGACTATATAGCACTGGGAAGGGGTCAGGAAAAGGATTTGGGATGGGACGGGGAAAAGGAATGGTGCCAAACCACTTGGTGGACGGTTGGGGATTGAACACAGACCTGCATGAAGCACGACCTTCGCTCTACCGTCCACCCCAAGTGGTTGGGTTTCGGTCTCATGAATAAAAGTGAATAATAATAATAATAATAATTGTGTGTGTGTGTGTGTGTACTCACCTAATTGTGCTTGCGGGGGTTGAGCTTTGGCTCTTTGGTCCCGCCTCTCAACTGTCAATCAACTGATGTACAGATTCCTGAGTCTACTGGGCTCTATCATATTTACATTTAAAACTGTGTATGGAGTCAGCCTCCACCACATCACTGCCTAATGCATTCCACCTGTTAACTACAGGTGGAATGGGTTTCGGCCTCATGTGTGTGTGTACTCACCTATTTGTGCTTGCGGGGGTTGAGCTTTGGCTCTTTGGTCCCGCCTCTCAACTCTCAATCAACTGGTGTCATCCAATAATGTTAGCAGACTTCTAGATGTTACCACTGCTAGGCTTAGGCTCGGCTACAATTGTACCTCTGGGAGTTTGTAACATCTGCTGATGTAGAGATGACTAAATGTAAACTCTGTCAGCAGAACTATTCGCATACTTTGCGTCATTATATAATGGAATGTGAAAAAAATTGCGGAATTTAGAGATAACACCATCAATAGTGTTCAAGAAATGTGTAAGTACTTCATTCATAATGATGTGCTGCCCGAAATCTTAGCGAAGTATCCAAAATTTGCTTACTGTAGGTAATGCATGCACATGACTGTGAAGCTGCCGCCCAGTTGGGTGGGTGTGGAGCGCATGACTGTAAAGCTGCCGCCCAGTTGGGTGGGTGTGGAGCACATGACTGTAAAGCTGCCGCCCAGTTGGGTGGGTGTGGAGCACATGACTGTGAAGCTGCCGCCCAGTTGGGTGGGTGTGGAGCACATGACTGTAAAGCTGCCGCCCAGTAGGGTGGGTGTGGAGCACATGACTGTAAAGCTGCCGCCCAGTAGGGTGGGTGTGGAGCACATGACTGTAAAGCTGCCGCCCAGTTGGGTGGGTGTGGAGCACATGACTGTAAAGCTGTCGCCCAGTTGTGTGGGTGTGGAGCACATGACTGTAAAGCTGTCGCCCAGTTGGGTGGGTGTGGAGCAAGACTAGTAACTGTGTGACTCACTATAGATGTAAAGTGCCTTGTATAGTGACTGTTGTGAGCCTCTTGTTGATCACCTGTGACACAAAAGATTATTGATGTGCGTATTTGTTTGGGTGATTAAATATGTATGTGTATGTATACGTGTATACGTATATATATATTTTTTTTTTTTTTTTTTTTAGATATATACAAGAGTTGTTACATTCTTGTACAGCCACTAGTACGCGTAGCGTTTCGGGCAAGTCCTTAATCCTATGGTCCCTGGAATACGATCCCCTGCCGCGAAGAATCGTTTTTTCATCCAAGTACACATTTTACTGTTGCGTTAAACAGAGGCTACAGTTAAGGAATTGCGCCCAGTAAATCCTCCCCGGCCAGGATACGAACCCATGACATAGCGCTTGCGGAACCCCAGGCGAGTGTCTTACCACTACACCACTATATATATATATATATAAATATATATATATATATATATATATATATATATATATATATATATATATATATATATATATATATATATATATATATATATATATATATGTACATGTATGTTTGAGAATGTGTACATGTATATATAATTTTAATAATTTTGTAACTAGCATAAAAAATTGTTATTTGCTTAGCTAAACGAACTAGAGGGTTCAGTTCCTGAACCGATTATGTGCCTCTGTAATCCTTTAAACCACCGTTCACGGGATGGGTATGGGGTGCATAATAAAGAAAGAAATTGAATTGCTAGTTCCAGTTTGCACTGTTCTACTTTCTTCAAATTCATCCAAGAGTTCTCGTCTAATGACACTTTAGGGACCTATTTGATAGCTCAAGATTCCGTTCAATCTGTCTTTATTTACTGCAACGTTAGCAAGGGTGTCAACATTGTCATGTTCCCGCAGGCCAATGTGTGAAGGAATCCACAAAATTGTTATATTTACCCTAATGTGTAACTATCCTATTACGACCCAAAGATCACATTCACTTGGAACATCTACCAGCTCCGGGCTACTCGTGCCCGTGCCACCTCTTGGGCGGCTCAGTCTTCATCAATCAATCAACAGTTCAGGCAACTGGTTAATGAATAAGTGCTTCAATATTCTTCACTTTGACTTCTATGAATTCCTTGTATTGAGCCAATATCATCTGAGTTAAATGGTAGACTTTGTTAAGCCGGCGACCTATATCAATAATATAAGTTAATGTTTTATAGTGCCCGAGAGGGCATCCAAAATATCAGATAGACAACGCCGTCTATGGACTAACTTATGAGTATATTTTTCTCGTGTCACTCTGAAAAGTTAAGTAATATCTGAATATTCTAATGATTTATGCTAAAATTTATATTATATTTTAAATTATGACAATCTTTCTTAATTTGTTCCATGTTAATTTACATAATAATAATAATCATATTATTATTGAACAGAATGTTTTTATTACCACTATAATTACACTCATTTTTTCTTAAATTGTTATGGATTTTTATTTTCCTTTGTTTCAGGTGCGACTATTTTCTTTTTAATTATGTATCACTTTATCCAACTTACCGTGACAGGAAGCCTGTTAAGCTTATCGAAGCCCCTCTATCTATGAGTATGTCAGTGTGATCACCAGTCCAGTGTGATCACAGATGGGCAAAGGCTTTTATTCAGTCAATCGAACCTTCCCGGCATGCTAGTCAACCAGCCAATCTGTAGAAAGGATAAAAAGGTTATAAGTTTTGTTGTCAATGTTGTAAAAATAAATACAGACATTATTATGTTCATCATTCAATCCTAACATAAAGTATTACTCACTGCACTATCATCCTAGCCAACTTCGTCACACAGCGTTTCACACTCAGCATCAGTACCGTTTAAGCAGAATGTTTGCTTACACACAGGCATATTCATCTGAGCATAACTGAATTTCAACACTTTTTCATCATTCTTGCAAAATTGACCATATTTAAATGCTTCATCAAAGTGAAGCAGGGCTGCCTCTAAGCCTAGTCTGGAAAATTGATAGGCAAAATAAACGGCGTAATTCCCACAAAAGTAACTATTCAGGGATTGAATCCCTTTCTTCATAATATATAGGGAATATATATGTCTTGGAAGTAGGACATAAACTCTTCAAAATATCTTGAATATGTTCCTATTGCAGGATTGGCGTAGCTGTCTAGTATAACTATCTCGCTTCTACCTTCATCCTTATTTACATAGAATGTTATCCAATGCCCCATTTTATTACGAGAACCAGACTCCAGAGTGTTGATTATGAACACCACAGGTCTTTTTTATGTATTTTTGTCAGTATTTTCCTTACTCATCAGCTAGGAAACATCCTAGATAGTTTACCTTATCACCTAAATTACTTCTGATAGCCTTATTTATTTTCAAACAATTCTTATTAATATTTATCCTCGCATATTGCAAATAACGCGACGATCAGCGTTAATGCTGATCACCCCTGTTGTAGACCCGTAAACTAGAATGACTTTATTTCTAGCCACACCACGTTTAAATTCCAAAGCGATCCTCAGATTACCACTTTTTTCAATCGGGATGGTGTCATCTATATCCTCAGGTTGTAAATTAAAGGCCATCCACCATTCACATATGTGTCATAAGACAATATATTGTCTCTATCAAAACCTAAGGCTTGTAATGCTGTGTAATACAACTTGGCGCAGTTATGAGGGAAGTCGCACCCAATATTGACAATATTAGTGCTATTCTGCGATAATAATACTTTACTAAGCTCACAGTTTTCCAAATAAAGCGGGTTGCGATTATATGCACCAGACACTGCCTCCATATCAAGGATGATCATATATAAATGTTCTGGTATAACAGTCCCCCACGGCTGGTCCATTGTTATCGAGCGCTGACCTGTGCCCAATATATACGTTTTGTATAAAGTTTTATTAAAAGTATACGTAATAGGAGAGTTGTTCTGCACCATGGCTTTATTAACAGCTACTAATCCTTCAGGGTACGGCAATACCCTATCAACCCATAGGCGAGTAGACTTGATATTGTATTTAAAATTAGCGTGTTCATTATCGCTGAGTATAAGCCATTTATCGGGTTGAAGTTCGAGCCGCACCCTGATGTCCACATTATCCAAAACGTATTCACTTACTGATGTGACATCCAACATTAGTTTAAAACAAGTATTCACCCCAGTCGTTTTCATATCAGTCATCCGCTGCTTCTCACCAGCCAAGGCGTTAGTAAAATAAGCAGCTTCAATTTTACCAGGATCGACGCGATTAAAAAACTGACAGTTTATCATAGCGGTTAACCTTACACCCAGAAATCGTAGATAATAACTTTACGTATGACCAGAATGAGAATAATGAGCTGGTTTCAACTACTGTTTCGTTTAAATACACAATAGCGGATTTGAATAGAGTTTGCGATAATCCATTCACCAACGAAACGTTTTTAGCATCTCCTAAAGGTGTTGTTCCATCTTCTTCGGTTAGATCAATAGACAACTCCAAAGCTATAGATGATAAATCCACCAGCTGGCCGTTCACCCCCTTGATGATGAATTCCAGATAGGTGTCTGTAAACATATTATTGACCCCAGAATTCACAGGTAATACATCCACCGTTTGTCTGCTTGCAATTGTTGATTCTACCAATCGAGGGGAAAATACTTTAGGAAAGGCTTCACTAACAACAGCAGTATAGTGTTCTAATGGCACCTGGAGGCCAAGAGCGTTATATCCGGCCATGTTCACGCTTTAGACAACACCATTCTGCACTCACTAGTCTGTAATCCTACCTCTACTAGAGATTAGCACTTAAAATTAATACATTATATATATACAATCATACACACTAATGATTTGAGTGATAAACTAGTGTCATTGGAAGTACCTTTAGGTTAGCTCTTCAAAATCACCCTAGAATGGTATACACACTAATTAATCACTCAAAGGTGTAATGATCATAAGTAAATTATTATATATACACAACTCAACTGGAGCTGGTAACACTTACACCCAAAATAGGGTCTGCACCATTCATTAATGGTGCTAGGTTGTTCAATATAGTACAACTAGACTATGGTAATAATGGGACTAGGATGAACAATAAATAGTTCAACTAGTGATTGGTAATAGGGGACTAGGTTATCTATAAACACTAGTCAATGTATATCCTACCCTGTTGTGGGTTGGCAATTAGTAAATATTGTATTGAGAACACTAGTGCAATACATATTAAATAATTCTCTATTTTGGAGAAATAAGATACACAATTATTGATGATAGCCTCTATGAAACTTCTAATATTATCTAGAAGTATTAAATATTATTAGTGACCTTGCGAAATTAACACCACGAAATCCGTGAACAGTCTCCCGAGGACGCAACCACTAATTTGCCTGGCTTCAATATTAGCGCTGTCATCCCACGGAATAACAACCCACCAAATCTGTGGGTGACCATGAAACCGCTGTATCAGGCTGAACTGGGCTGAGGAGGGCTCCTGAGCTCGCTCGAGGGAGGCTATGCCGCCGGTCATTGACTGGCTAAGTATTGTATAAATCACACTGCACAAGTACCAGTATATTTAATGAATCCACTGGTTAACTGGTTCATCCGGTACTAAGATGACCAAATAGTCATCATCCGGCTCGATGATGACCATATAATCTCGGTTCAAAGGACCAAATAATCTGGTTTCGAAGGACCAAATAATGTGAAAACCGACCTGTGAGATTTATATTTATTTAATTTATATGAATTTATATAGAATTTATATTTACGTTAATTTATATTTTTCGATAGCAATTTGTATGAAGTTAAGTGGACTGTATTTCTGCAATAATCTCACAAATCGATCCATACACATTAGGGGGGTTTATATTAAATGTATATAAATGCAGCCAATCAAATTACAGTATTAAACTACATATATTAGTATACATTGAAGAGGTTCCTGATCTTATTGTACAGCAGACTTAAATCCACCAGGTATAACTAGGATGTAGACACCAAGTTATCCTCATTTGAGGCTTCTTCCATCACCCAGTAACTGATGAATCAAGTCTTGCTTCCTCTTCTTGTTCCTGTCAAAGAACGCTAGCTATAAAGCCAGAATCCTAATATATGACAGCTATATCAGAGAAAACACTGTATAATGATTCCAATAAGGACCAAAGGCTTAATTACCTTTTTTGAGTCGATCATTTGTGCTCTCACCGGTCCACCCAATATCTACCTAACATTAATGGCCAAAAATGATTAGATAAACGGGTTTCGGAAAAACACTTCCCCGTGAGATTGATGACAGCGTGTTGATGATGGCAGACCTTTGGTTTCCATAACACTTTGTCCAAGAGAATTTATAGGAGCCGTAATTTGCCCCACGATTAACCACAATGGCTGACCTCTCCTACTGACGCTCCTGGCCTACTTTGTCCAGATATCAGTAACTGATAGAAGGGTCACAATTACTTTATTTTGATACTAATAATTAAGTTAATTAAAATAAGATGTTTTATGATGGTAAAAGTCCAAAGACTAATGTATTTAAGAATAATTCCAACACAATAGCTGGTGAATTATAATAGTATGTGGCAATGATATCCCGTTTTCTATAGACGGAGAATTCCACTACAAGTTACATTTTCTATGGGTTAACTTGTGTATACAATGGCAGCAATATTATCTGCAATTGCATGTAATATTATTAAATGGTGTCGGATTTTCCGACACTTTGCTTCATCTAGATCCCTATACAAGCCGAACTGCCAGAGATACTTGTAGGTAAGTCTTATTCGAGCTGTGACAACGTCTGTTAGTCTGCTGACTTTGTTACTTGCCCCATACACATGTTTTACTTCACACATTTCATTGTGATAAACAATGGACCTGCTGGTCCCCTTTCCCACCCAAGAAACTGATTAAAGAACAAGCCTTGCTTCGACAAGAAGCAAAGTACAATGCCTTAAGCCATATTGATGATTTAGTCAAAGAGCGCTCCCTTTCTCAGATTATTTACACTGATGGATCCTTGCATCAGTCCTATGGTGCAGCTGGAAGTGCAGTTGTTGTGACAGGGAGAGATGGTTCCTTCTCCCATGAGTGTGGAGCGCGTCTAAGTAACTGGGCCTCCACTCTCCAAACAGAATTGGTTGCCATAATCCTTGCACTCGAGCGCGTATATGAATCCAAAGTTGACACGCTAATTGTAAGTGACTCCTTGTCATCCTTGACTGCCCTCAGCTCCCCAAGGCATAACTGTGACGTGCTTACCTCTGAAGCTAGACTCAGATATAATGAAATAATCAATGATGGAGTCAGAGTTTGTCTCCTGTGGATTCCTTCCCATATTGGTCTCCGAATGCATGATAGAACTGATGAGTTGGCCAAGACTTTTGCTCGTAAAGAGGGAATTGACTACCAACTTGAACTGCCTTAATTTGAGCAGCCTGAGGGCAGCAATATCCCAGGAACATCAACTAAATTTCGGAGAATTGAAGGAAAGTGAAATTCACTCCAGTTACTCCATCTATCATCATTCTATTATGCAGGAAGTACTGCACGTCTATGGGTCATCCAATAAGGTTAGCAGACTTCTAGATGTTACCACTGCTAGGCTTCGGCTCGGCTACAATTGTACCTCTGGGAGTTTGTAACATCTGCTGATGTAGAGATGACTAAATGTAAACTCTGTCAGCAGAACTATTCTCATACTTTGCGTCATTATATAATGGAATGTGAAAAAAATTGCGGAATTTAGAGATAACACCATCAATAGTGTCCAAGAAATGTGTAAGTACTTCATTCATAATGATGTGCTGCCCGAAATCTTAGCGAAGTATCCAGAATTTGCTTACTGTAGGTAATGCATGCACATGACTGTGAAGCTGCCGCCCAGTTGGGTGGGTGTGGAGCACATGACTGTAAAGCTGCCGCCCAGTTGGGTGGGTGTGGAGCACATGACTGTAAAGGTGCTGCCCAGTTGGGTGGGTGTGGAGCACATGACTGTGAAGCTGCCGCCCAGTTGGGTGGGTGTGGAGCACATGACTGTAAAGCTGCCGCCCAGTTGGGTGGGTGTGGAGCACATGACTGTAAAGCTGCCGCCCAGTTGGGTGGGTGTGGAGCACATGACTGTGAAGCTGCCGCCCAGTTGGGTGGGTGTGGAGCACATGACTGTAAAGCTGCCGCCCAGTTGGGTGGGTGTGGAGCAAGAGTAGTAACTGTGTGACTCACTATAGATGTAAAGTGCCTTGTATAGTGACTGTTGTGAGCCTCTTGTTGATCACTTGTGACACAAAAGATTATTGGTGTGTGTATTTGTTTGGGTGATTAAATATGTATGTGTATGTATACGTGTATATATATATATATATATATATATATATATTTTTTTTTTTTTTTTTTTTTAGATATATACAAGAGTTGTTACATTCTTGTATAGCCATTAGTACGCGTAGCGTTTCGGGCAGGTCCCTGGAATACGATCCCCTGCCGCGAAGAATCGCTTTTTCATCCAAGTACACATTTTACTGTTGCGTTAAACAGAGGCTACAGTTAAGGAATTGCGCCCAGTAAATCCTCCCCGGCCAGGATACGAACCCATGACATAGCGCTCGCGGAACGCCAGGCGAGTGTCTTACCACTACACCACGGAGACTGGTATATATATATATATATATATATATATATATATATATATATATATATATATATATATATATATATATATATATATATATATATATATATATATATATATATATATATATATATATATATATATATATATATATATATATATATATATATATATATATATATATATATATATATATATATATATATATATATATATATATATATATATATATATATATATATATATATATATATATATATATATATATATATATATATATATATATATATATATATATATATATATATATATATATATATATATATATATATATATATATATATATATATATATATATATATATATATATATATATATATATATATATATATATATATATATATATATATATATATATATATATATATATATATATATATATATATATATATATGTCGTACCTAGTAGCCAGAACTCACTTCTGAGCCTACTATGCAAGGCCCGATTTGCCTAATAAGCCAAGTTTTCATGAATTAATTGCTTTTCGACTACCTAACCTACCTAACCTAACCTAACCTAACTTTTTTGGCTACCTAACCTAACCTAACCTATAAAGATAGGTTAGGTTAGGTTAGGTAGGGTTGGTTAGGTTCGGTCATATATCTACGTAAATTTTAACTCCAATAAAATTTTTTTTACCTCATACATAATGAAATGGGTAGCTTTATCATTTCATAAGAAAAAAAATAGAGAAAATATATTAATTCAAGAAAACTTGGCTTATTAGGCAAATCGGGCCTTGCATTGTAGGCTGAAAAGTGAGTTCTGGCTACTAGGTACGACATATATATATATATATATATGTCGTACCTAGTAGCCAGAACTCACTTCTCAGCCTACTATTCAATGCCCGATTTGCCTAATAAGCCAAGTTTTCATGAATTAATATATTTACTATAATTTTTTTCTTATGAAATGATAAAGCAACCCTTTTCTCTATGTATGAGGTCAATTTTTTTTTATTGGAGTTAAAATTAACGTAGATATATGACCAAACCTAACCAACCCTACCTAACCTAACCTAACCTATATTTATAGGTAAGGTTAGGTTAGGTAGCCAAAAAAAGCTAGGTTAGGTTAGGTTAGGTAGGTTAGGTAGATGAAAAAACATTAATTCATGAAAACTTGGCTTATTAGGCAAATCGGGCCTTGAATAGTAGGCTGAGAAGTGCGTTCTGGCTATTAGGTACGACATATATATATATATATATATATATATATATATATATATATATATATATATATATATATATATATATATATGTATATATATATATATATGTATATATATATATATATATATATATATATATATATATATATATATATATATGTATATATATATATATATATGTATATATGTATATATGTATATATATATATATATATATATATATATATATATATATATATATATATATATATATATATATATATATATATATGTCGTACCTAGTAGCCAGAACGCACTTCTCAGCCTACTATGCAAGGCCCGATTTGCTTAATAAGCCAAGTTTTCATGAATTAATGTTTTTTCGACTACCTAACCTACCTAACCAAGCCTAACCTACCTTTTTCGGCTACCTAACCGAACCTAACCTATAAAGATAGGTTAGGTTAGGTTAGGTAGGGTTGGTTAGGTTCGGTCATATATCTACGTTAATTTTAACTCCAATAAACAAAAATTGACCTCATACATAATGAAATGGGTAGCTTTATCATTTACTAAGAAAAAAATTAGAGAAAATATATTAATTCATGAAAACTTGGCTTATTAGGCAAATCGGGCCTTGCATAGTAGGCTGAGAAGTGCGTTCTGGCTATTAGGTACGACATATATATATATATATATATATATATATATATATATATATATATATATATGTCGTACCTAATAGCCAGAACGCACTTCTCAGCCTACTATGCAAGGCCCGATTTGCCTAATAAGCCAAGTTTTCATGAATTAATTGTTTTTCGACTACCTAACCTACCTAACCTAACCTAACCTAACTTTTTCGGCTACCTAACCAAACCTAACCTATAAAGATAGGTTAGGTTAGGTTAGGTAGGGTTGGTTAGGTTCGGTCATATATCTACGTTAATTTTAACTCCAATAAAAAAAAATGACCTCATACACAATGAAATGGGTAGCTTTATCATTTCATTAGAAAAAAATTAGAAAAAATATATTAATTCAGGAAAACTTGGCTTATTAGGCAAATCGGGCCTTGAATAGTAGGCCAAAAAGTGAGTTCTGGCTACTAGGTACGACATATATATATATATATATATATATATATATATATATATATATATATATATATATATATATATATATATATATATATATATATATATATATATATTTATATATATATATATATATATATATATATATATATATATATATATATATATATATATATATATATATGTGTGTGTGTGTATATCACGAAAATAAACACGTGATTTAAAAATGTGACAATGTCAGACCACGGAGGAAAAATGAAACAGGAATTTCCTTAAGTACTTTCGTATATCAATACATCTTCAGAAGGAGTGACTCCTTCTGAAGATGTATTAATATACGAAAGTACTTAAGGAAATTCCTGTTTCATTTTTCCTCCGTGGTCTGATATATATATATATATATATATATATATATATATATATATATATATATATATATATAGACATATGTCGTACCTAGTAGCCAGAACTCACTTTTTGGCCTACTATTCAAGGCCCGATTTGCCTAATAAGCCAAGTTTTCCTGAATTAATATATTTTCTCTAATTTTTTTCTTATCAAATGATAAAGCTACCCATTTCATTATGTATGAGGTCGATTTTTTTTATTGGAGTTAAAATTAACGTAGATATATGACCGAACCTAACCAACCCTACCTAACCTAACCTAACCTATCTTTATAGGTTAGGTTAGGTTAGGTAGCCGAAAAAGTTAGGGTAGGTTAGGTTAGGTAGGTTAGGTAGTCGAAAAACAATTAATTCATGAAAACTTGGCTTATTAGGCAAATCGGGCCTTGCATAGTAGACTGACAAGTGCGTTCTGGCTACTAGGTACGACATATATATATATATATATATATATATATATATATATATATATGTCGTACCTAATAGCCAGAACGCACTTCTCAGCCTACTATTCAAGGCCCGATTTGCCTAATAAGCCAAGTTTTCATGAATTAATGTTTTTTCGTCTACCTAACCTACCTAACCTAACCTAACCTAGCTTTTTTTGGCTACCTAACCTAACCTTACCTATAAATATAGGTTAGGTTAGGTTAGGTAGGGTTGGTTAGGTTCGGTCATATATCTACGTTAATTTTAACTCCAATAAAAATAAATTGACCTCATACATAGAGAAAAGGGTTGCTTTATCATTTCATAAGAAAAAAATTATAGTAAATATATTAATTCAGGAAAACTTGGCTTATTAGGCAAATCAGCCCTTGAATAGTAGGCTGAGAAGTGCGTTCTGGCTACTAGGTACGACATATATATATATATATTGTGACGGTAACGCGTTGGTGTTCGGCTGTTTAAGGCTAGGGGTATGGCCTCGTCACATACTTATAAAAAAAAATAGAAAAACTGGAACTTCGTCTGTGGTAAGGTAAGGAGAAGACACACAAAACACAAGTAAACTTTAACAATGAAATTTTAATTACGTTAAATAAATCAAAACATGAAAATAATGCACAAACAAATTCTTATAATAAAATCAATGAATCAAAATAATAAGAATACTTAAATGACACAATGAAAAGTTACGTTAAGACAAAATAACAAGAAGTGCAATACAAAAATAAATGTGAGGTGCTGGAATATTGGCTTTAAGCTACCACCTCTCTCAGTACACGCTAACGTCTAGCTGGGAGGAGTGATGACCACGAAAGCACTGAACATTCTGAGGTCTGAGGTTGAGGCGACCCCAGACATCAAGTAGTATGGGGGGGCGAGTGCAGGTGCAGCCAGACCGGCGACCAATCAGCGCAGCCGGTAGCGATCAACATGTAGTTTGGTGGTTTGAGTTCGAACAGGTGGCTGGCTGCATACGTTTTTGCTCACCCTGGCAAGCCTTGCTGGTGTTGTTGTCGTTGTTGGACATTTCTTCCATAGTCGTTTTATATAATTGTGACGACGTAATTATGGAGGGAAGAGCAGGCTCAATCTCTTGAAGGAGATTATCGTCACAATATATATATATATATATATATATATATATATATATATATATATATATATATATATATATATATATATATATATATATATATATGTCGTACCTAGTAGCCAGAACGCACTTCTATGCATACTATGCAAGGCCCGATTTGCCTAATAAGCCAAGTTTTCCTGAATTAATATATTTTCTCTAATTTTTTCTTATGAAATGATAAAGCTACCCATTTCATTATGTATGAGGTCAATTTTTTTTTATTGGAGTTAAAATTAATGTAGATATATGACCGAACCTAACCAACCCTACCTAACCTAACCTAACCTATCTTTATAGGTTAGGTTAGGTTAGGTAGCCGAAAAAGTTAGGTTAGGTTAGGTTAGGTAGGTTAGGTAGTCGAAAAACCATTAATTCATGAAAACTTGGCTTATTAGGCAAATCGGGCCTTGCATAGTAGGCTGAGAAGTGCGTTCTGGCTACTAGGTACGACATATATATATATATATATATATATATATATATATATATATATATATATATATATATATATATATATATATATATATATATATATATATATATATACATGTATGTATGAGAATGTGTACATGTATATATAATATTAATAATTTTGTAACTAGCATAAAAAATTGTTATTTGCTTAGCTAAACGAACTAGAGGGTTCAGTTCCTGAACCGATTATGTGCCTCTGTAATCCTTTACACCACCGTTCACGGGATGGGTATGGGGTGCATAATAAAGAAAGAAATTGAATGGTTAGTTCCAGTTTGCACTGTTCTACTTTCTTCAAATTCATCCAAGAGTTCTCGTCTAATGACGCTTTTCAGGGACCTATTTGATAGCTCAAGATTCCGTTCAATCTGTCTTTATTTACTGCAACGTTAGCAAGGGTGTCAACATTGTCATGTTCCCGCAGGCCAATGTGTGAAGGAATCCACAAAATTGGTATATTTACCCTAATGTGTAACTATCCTATTACGACCCAAAGATCACATTCACTTGGAACATCTACCAGCTCCGGGCTACTCTTGTCCGTGCCACCTCTTGGGCAGTCTTCATCAATCAATCAACAGTTCAGGCAACTGGTTAATGAATAAGTGCTTCAAAATTCTTCACTTTGACTTCAATGAATTCCTTGTATTGAGCCAATATCATCTGAGTTAAATGGTAGACTTTGTTAAGCCGCCGATCTATATCAATAATATAAGCTAATGTTTTATAGTGCCCGAGAGGGCATCCAAAATATCAGATGGACAACGCCATCTATGGAGTAACTTATGAGTACATTTTTCTCGTGTCATTCTGAAAAGTTAAGTAATATCTGAATATTCTAATGATTTATGCTAAAATTTATATTATTTTTTAAATTATGACAATCTTCCTTAATTTGTTCATTGTTACTTTACATAATAATAATAATCATATTATTATTGAACAGAATATTTTTATTACCACTATAATTACACTCATTTTTTCTTAAATTGTTATAGATTTTTTTTCCTTTGTTTCTGGTGCGACTATTTTCTTTTTAAATTATGTATCACTTTATCCAATTTACCGTGACAGGAAGCCTGTTAAGCTTATCGAAGCCCCTCTATCTATGAGTATGTCAGTGTGATCACCAGTCCAATTACTGGCCCGACCTATACAGTGTTTAACCTGACTGACCAAGTCAGTATGTGGTATATGACAGTCCCCGTGGTGTAGTGGTAAGACACTCGCCTGGCGTTCCGCGAGCGCTATGTCATGGGTTCGTACCCTGGCCGGGGAGGATTTACTGGGCGCAATTCCTTAACTGTAGTCTCTGTTTAACGCAACAGTAAAATGTGTACTTGGATGAAAAAACGATTCTTCGCGGCGGTGATCGTATTCCAGGGACCATAGGATTAAGGACTTGCCCGAAACGCTACGCGTACTAGTGGCTGTACAAGAATGTAACAACTCTTGTATATATCTCAAAAATAAAAAAGTGAAGCAGGGAAAGTGAAGTAGTAATAATGAACTTAATAAGTAATAATAAACTAATAGTGCTCATTATAATTATAATCCCCATACCCATCCTGTGGGCTGTAGTAGACAATATACTCATCCTGTCGGCGGTCGTTAACCATATACTCATTCCGTGGACGGTACTGGACCCTATTGTCATGCTGTGGGCGTCAATGGAGGCCATATATACCCATCCTGTGGGCGGTAGTTGACACAATTTTCATCCAGTGCGTGATTGTGGACCCCATACCCATCCTGCGGCCGGTATAGTAGACACCACACACATCCTTTGGGCGGAAGTGGAATATATACCCATCCAGTGGGCAGTAGTGGCCCCCATACTTATCCTGTAGATGATAGTGATCCTCAAACCCATCCTATGGGCAGTAGTGGACCCCATACTCATCCTGTAGATGATAGTGGTCCCCAAACCCATCCTGTGGGCAGTAGTGGACCCCATACTCATCCTGTGGGTAGTAGAGGATCATATGTACCCATCCTGCAGGCGGTAGTGGACGCCATACTCATCCTGTGGGTAGTAGAGGACCATATATACCCATCCAGTTGGGGGTAGTGGACCCCATACCCATCCTATGGGCAGTTGTTGGGCCCAGACCCATGCTACAAGTGGTATGGACCCCTTACCCACCTAACAGGTGGTATATGGCCCATATATACCCATCCGTATTGTATGTTTTTATTTATTTATTTATTTATTTATGCATATACAAGAATGTACATAAGGAATGTGAGGATACAAATATGGTAATTACAGTCTTGTAAAGCCACTAGCACGCACAGCGTTTCGGGCAGGTCCTTAATCTAAGAAAATTTTAAGGAGGTAAATACTTGCAAAATTTATAGACAAAAAATGATAACAGATTACATGGAATGAAAAAAAGATGAGAGAAAATTATAGGTACAGTATATTAAAGCACATAGGTAGCTATGATTGATTGCAATGACAGCTTAAAATGGTAGTTGACAACAAATTGGTAGGCACAATACAGCAGAAACAATATAAGATTGATTGCAATGACAGCTTGAATGGTAGTTGACAAAAAATTGGTAGTCACAATACAGCATATGGCTAGCACATAAAAGAAGACAGCAATGAACACAATGATAAGGTTGTTTGATATTACATAAAAATTAGGAGATTGGGTAACACTAGGTACAGAGCAAATTTAAAGCTCAGTGTAGGAAACTAAATAGATGAAGTTAGGTACTTTTTGGTTTTGCTTTTAAATAAGGCAAAAGTTTTACAGTTTTTCAATTCACTAGGGAGTGAGTTCCATAGACTAGGTCCCTTAATTTGCATAGAGTGTTTACACAGATTAAGTTTGACCCTGGGGATATCAAAGAGATATTTATTTCTGGTGTGGTGATAATGGGTCCTATTACATCTGTCCAGGGAGAGTTTCAGAGCATGGTTTGCATTTAAGAACAGGGTTTTGTAAATGTAGTTGACACAAGAGAATGTGTGGAGGGAGTTAATATTTAGCAAGTTTAGAGATTTAAACAAGGGAGCTGAGTGTTGTCTGAAAGCAGAGTTAGTTATTATTCTGATAGCAGATTTTTGCTGTGTGATGATGGGCTTAAGGTGGTTTGCAGTGGTAGACCCCCATGCACAGATACCATAATTAAGATAGGGGTAGATTAGTGCATAATATAGTGAGAGGAGAGCAGAGTTAGGAACATAATATCTGATTTTGGAGAGTATACCAACTGTCTTAGAGACTTTCTTAGTTATGTGTTGAATGTGGGTGCTGAAGTTGAGTCTCTTGTCTAGGAATAGGCCAAGAAACTTGCCATCATTTTTATTACTGATGTTAATGTTGTCTATCTGTAGCTGAATTGCATTTGATGATTTGCTTCCAAATAAGATGTAGTAAGTCTTTTCGATGTTTAATGTTAGTTTGTTCGTTGACATCCATAAGTGGACTTTTTTTAATTCATTATTCACAACATTATTTAGTGTATGTGGGTTGAGGTTTGAGTAGATAAGGGTAGTATCGTCAGCAAACAATATAGGTTTGAGAATATTAGAGACATTAGGCAGATCGTTTATATATATAAGAAATAGAAGAGGTCCTAAGATGCTGCCCTGTGGCACTCCAACGGTAATTGGTAGAGTGGAAGAAGTTGTATCATTGATGGTTACATATTGGTGTCTGTCACTAAGATAGGATCGGATGTAGTCAAGGGCAAGGCCTCGGATTCCATAATGCTGGAGTTTAAGTAAGAGGTAGTTGTGATTAACAGTATCAAAGGCTTTTCTTAGGTCAATGAGGAGTCCAATCGGAAACTCATTTTTGTCAAGGGCTGAGTAGATAATGTCAAGGAGACTAATGATTGCATCATTGGTACTCTTTTGGGACCGGAAGCCAAACTGGCAGGGGCTGAGTATGTCGAATTTTACGAGGTAGGAATAGAGCTGTTTGTAAATAATTTTTTCAAATATTTTTGATAGAATGGGTAGATTTGATATTGGTCTATAATTGTTTATGTCCGCCGGATTGCCTCCTTTATGGACAGGCGTTACTCTTGCTTTTTTGAGGATATCAGGGAAGGTGTGACACTCTATAGATTTGTTGAACAGTAGTGCTATGGGTGGGGCAAGGGCATGGGAGGCTCTCTTGTACACAATGGACGGAATTTCACTGGTGTTCCCTGCCTTGGTTTTTAGAGAGTGTATGATGGACACAACATCTGCCGGGCTGATTGGTGAAAGGAGAAGAGAGTTTGGATAGCTGCCTGAGAGATATGTGTTAATATGTGTCTGGGTCTGTGGGATTTTACTGGCAAGATTAGCACCAACCGATGAAAAGAAACTATTAAATTCATTTGCCATTTCTAAATCAGTTGACGGTATATCCCCATCCTTGTAGAGTTTTATTTGGTTATGTGAGTGTTGTTTAGTTCCTAGGATACTAGAGATAGTTTTCCAAGTGTTTTTCATGTTGCCTTTTGCTTCATTGAATCTATTCATATAATATGCAAGTTTTGCCTTTCTTATGATACTGGTAAGCATTGATGAGTACCTTTTAGCTACTTCTTTTGAAACTAGGCCAATCCTAACTTTCTTTTCATATTCATGTTTCTTGTTGATTGAGTTGAGAATGCCACTTGTGAGCCATGGATTGTTTAATCTTTTGTCAGTTACTTGCTTTGTAAGAAGGGGACAATGAAGGTTGTAGAGGCTTAGAGTTTTGGAGAGGAAGAGGTTAGCTAATGAATTTATATCATGGGTATTATTGAATTCAGAATCCCAGTTAATATTGTGAAGTGCCTCTGTAAGATTGTCTAAAGCTGATTCACTGTGTAGCCTAAATGAAAGTTTCTTGCTTTTTGGTGGTGTTATGTCCATGTTCGCTATGAGAAAGGTAGGATAGTGGTCAGTTGTTCTGTCGTAGATTATACCAGATACAAGGGGAGCTGTTATGTTTGTCCATATGTGGTCCAAGGTAGTGGCTGATGTTTGAGTGACTCGGGTAGGTTTGGTGATAGTGGGGATTAGCATACAGGAGTTCATGCTGTTAAGGAAATAGTCAACTTGAGAGCAATTTTGTTGACCCAGGTCAATATTAAAGTCTCCTCCCAGAATGATGTGGTTTTTGTTGAGATTGTTGTTTATAATAAGATTCCTTAGGTTGTCTGAGAAAGAAGCTATGTTAGTATTAGGAAATCTATAGATGGCTCCAATAGTCAAAGAGGATTTAAGGGATTTAATTGTAAACTGAGCAAAAGTATATTCACAGTAGTCATCTCTGTCACTAATAACACTGTTGCAGATAAATGTATCTCGGTAATATATAGCTGTGCCACCACCTTTTTTATTAGGCCTACAGTTATGAATGGCTTTATAACCAGCTAAGTTGTAGAGTTGGGTATAGTCTTTATTTAGCCAAGTTTCTGTTAAAATAATGAACGATAGCTTAGTACCTAGTGCTGTGAGTAGTGCATTTAAATCGTCAAAATGTTTACCAAGTGATCTAACATTTTGGTTATAAACTGATAGATAGGTGCTATTTTGGAGTTTGTTTTTAGCCTGGTGTGCTGTGAAATACTTGCAATAATGATGATCAATGTGCTGGTTGGTATAGATATGAGACAGAAGATTTTGATCAGGATCAATATCAGTGTGCATAGGGATGCAGAGGGATCACGATACAAGATACACGATAAAGCAAAACACAAGAATAAGAGCAGATACAATAAAATAGTAACAATTTAGAAGTAAAATAAAGATCCAATAGATAGCCAGGGAGGACACAGAAGTTACATAAAATAAAACACAAAAAATCAGTAGAGACTGACAATATAAATGTAAAATAAAAAATAATAAGAAAAATAATAATCATAAAAAAAATGATCTTGAAGATAATTAGCTTAGTAATGGTTAATTAACAGGGTAATAAAAAGCCCTAGGTTTAGTGACAAGGGGATTAACTAAGAACAAGTAATTAAGAGTATAAAACAGGCAAAGATGACAAACAAAAAATAAAGTAAAAATTAAAATAAAAATAAAAATAAACACCTTTGGAAAGGAAAGGCAGAGCTTAAGTACACTTTGGTTGTATGTGAGACTACAAATTATGTTCTGGTTAATCAGCTGATATCCCATGCTGATATGTACTACCTCTATCTTTAAATCAAACAGAATGTTTGTACTGTAACTCTGCAACTATGTATGTACTTTTCCGAAATAAATTATTATTATTATTATTATTATTATTATTACTATGATTATTATTATTTTTATTATTATTATTATTATTACAATAGGTAGTAGACACTATACCATCCTGTTTGCAGTAGTTTACCCCATACACATTCCAACGTAACATCGTTTTCTGTTGACGTTCCTATAATTCATTCTCTAAAGAATTTTAAAGCATAAACTAGTGTATAAAATGTTGATTGGTGACATTTATTTTATGTAATAAACTATAGTTCTTATTATAATTTACTAAGAACAATTGATATTTCTTAAAACAAAACTACTAGCCTTCAATAAGATGTAGCTGATCTGAGTCGTGAACCAATCACGTCTATTCTGCTGTCTACGGCGATGGACGGGTACTATGAGCAATTGGTACGTGAGGAAGAGTTTGAGCCTTGAAAAAAATATAACTGGGTATTTGCTTATGAATTAGTACATATATATACCACATATGTACTAATTCATAAGCAAAATATTGACTATAATCAATAAGTCATATATGTGCTGTCTTGTGCGAGAGCGGGTTGTGTCCTCACAGCCTCCCACAGAACATGTTCAGACGCAGTGGCTTATGCTTCACTTTTTTATTTTTGAGATATATACAAGAGTTGTTACATTCTTGTACAGACACTAGTACGCGTAGCGTTTCGGGCAGGTCCCTGGAATACGATCCCCGCCGCGAAGATTCGTTTTTTCATCCAAGTACACATTTTACTGTTGCGTTAAACAGAGACTACAGTTAAGGAATTGCGCCCAGTAAATCCTCCCCGGCCAGGGTACGAACCCATGACATAGCGCTCGCGGAACGCCAGGCGAGTGTCTTACCACTACACCACGGAGACTGTCATATACCACATACTGACTTGGTCAGTCAGGTTAAACACTGTATAGGTCGGCCCAGTAATTGGACTGGTGATCACACTGACATACTCATAGATAGAGGGTCTTCGGTAAGCTTAACAGGCTTCCTGTCACGGTAAGTTGGATAAAGTGATACATAATTAAAAAGAAAATAGTCGCACCAGAAACAAAGGAAAATAAAAATCCATAACAATTTAAGAAAAAATGAGTGTAATTATAGTGGTAATAAAAACATTCTGTTCAATAATAATATGATTATTATTATTATATAAATTAACAATGAACAAATTAAGAAAGATTGTCATAATTTAAAAAATAATATAAATTTTAGCATAAATCATTAGAATATTCAGATATTACTTAACTTTTCAGAGTGACACCAGAGAAATGTAATCATAACTTCCTCAAGAATAGGGTTTATTATAACATATTTTGGATGCCCTTTCGGGCACTATAAAACATTAGTTTATATTATTGATATAGATCGCCGGCTTAACAAAGTCTACCATTTAACTCAGATGATATTGGCTCAATACAAGGAATTCATATAAGTCAAAGTGAAGAATATTGAAGCACTTATTCATTAACCAGTTGCCTGAACTGTTGATTGATTGATGAAGATTGAGCCGCCCAAGAGGTGGCACGGGCACGAGTAGCCCGGAGCTGGTAGATGTTCCAAGTGAATGTGATTATTGGGTCGTAATAGGATAGTTACACATTAGAAGTAAATATAACAATTTTGTGGATTCCTTCACACTTTGGCCTGCGGGAACATGACAATGTTGACACCCTTGCTAACGTTGCAGTAAATAAAGACAGATTGAACGGAATCTTGAGCTATCAAATAGGTCCCTGAAAAGTGTCATTAGACGAGAACTCTTGGATGAATTTGAAGAAAGTAGAACAGTGCAAACTGGAACTAGCAATTCAATTTCTTTCTTTATTATGCACCCCATACCCATCCCGTGAACGGTGGTGTAAAGGATTACAGAGGCACATAATCGGTTCAGGAACTGAACCCTCTAGTTCGTTTAGCTAAGCAGATAACAATTTTTTATGCAAGTTACAAAATTATTAAAATTATATATACATGTACACATTCTCATACATACATGTACATATATATATATATATATATATATATATATATATATATATATATATATATATATATATATATATATATATATATATATATATATATATATATATATATATATGTCGTACCTAGTAGCCAGAACTCACTTTTTGGCCTATTATTCAAGGCCCGATTTGCCTAATAAGCCAAGTTTTCCTGAATTAATATATTTTTTCTAAATTTTTTCTTATGAAATGATAAAGCTACCCATTTCATTATGTATGAGGTCAATTTTTTTTTATTGTAGTTAAAATTAACGTAGATATATGACCGAACCTAACCAACCCTACCTAACCTAACCTAACCTATCTTCATAGGTTAGGTTGGGTTAGGTTGCCGAAAAAGGTAGGTTAGGTTAGGTTAGGTAGGTTAGGTAGTCTAAAAAACATTATTTCATGAAAACTTGGCTTATTAGGCAAATCGGGCCTTGCATAGTAGGCTGAGAAGTGCGTTCTGGCTATTAGGTACGACATATATATATATATATATATATATATATATATATATATATATATATATATATATATATATATATATATATATATATATATACGTATACATGTATACATACACATACATATTTAATCACCCAAACAAATACACACATCAATAATCTTTTGTGTCACAAGTGATTAACAAGAGGCTCACAACAGTCATTATACAAGGCACTTTACATCTATAGTGAGTCACACAGTTACTAGTCTTGCTCCACACCCACCCAACTGGGCGGCAGCTTTACAGTCATGTGCTCCACACCCACCCAACTGGGCGGCAGCTTTACAGTCATGTGCTCCACACCCACCCAACTGGGCGGCAGCTTTAGTCATGTGCTCCACACCCACCCAACTGGGCGGCAGCTTTACAGTCATGTGCTCCACACCCACCCAACTGGGCGGCAGCTTCACAGTCATGTGCATGCATTACCTACAGTAAGCAAATTTTGGATACTTCGCTAAGATTTCGGGCAGCACATCATTATGAATGAAGTACTTACACATTTCTTGAACACTATTGATGGTGTTATCTCTAAATTCCGCAATTTTTTTCACATTCCATTATATAATGACGCAAAGTATGCGAATAGTTCTGCTGACAGAGTTTACATTTAGTCATCTCTACATCAGCAGATGTTACAAACTCCCAGAGGTACAATTGTAGCCGAGCCTAAGCCTAGCAGTGGTAACATCTAGAAGTCTGCTAACCTTATTGGATGACCCATAGACGTGCAGTACTTCCTGCATAATAGAATGATGATAGATGGAGTAACTGGTGTGAATTTCACTTTGCTTCAAGTCTCTGAAATTTAGTTGATGTTCCTGGGATATTGCTGCCCTCAGGCTGCTCAAATTAAGGCAGTTCAAGTTGGTAATCAATTCCCTTTTTACGAGCAAAAGTCTTGGCCAACTCATCAGTTCTATCATGCATTCGGAGACCAATATGGGAAGGAATCCACAGGTGACAATTTCTGACTCCATCATTGATTATTTCATTATATCTGTGTCTAGCTTCAGAGATAAGCACGTCACAGTTATGTCTTGGGGAGCTGAGGGCAGTCAAGGATGACAAGGAGTCACTTACAATTAGCGTGTCAACTTTGGATTCATATACGCGCTCGAGTGCAAGGATTATGGCAACCAATTCTGTTTGGAGAGTGGAGGCCCAGTTACTTAGACGCGCTCCACATTCATGGGAGAAGGAACCATCTCTCCCTGTCACAACAACTGCACTTCCAGCTGCACCATAGGACTGATGCAAGGAGCCATCAGTGTAAATAATCTGAGAAAGGGAGCGCTCTCTGACTAAATCATCAATATGGCTTAAGGCATTGTACTTTGCTTCTTGTCGAAGCAAGGCTTGTTCTTTAATCAGTTTCTTGGGTAGGAAAGGGGACCAGCAGGTCCATTGTTTATCACAATGAAATGTGTGAAGTAAAACATGTGTATGGGGGAAGTAACAAAGTCTGCAGACTAACAGACGTTGTCACAGCTCGAATAAGACTTAGCTACAAGTATCTCTGGCAGTTCGGCTTGTATAGGGATCTAGATGAAGCAAAGTGTCGGAAAATCCGACACAATTTAATAATATTACATGCAATTGCAGATAATATTGCTGCCATTGTATACACAAGTTAACCCATAGAAAATGTAACTTGTAGTGGAATTCTCCGTCTATAGAAAACGGGATATCATTGCCACATACTATTATAATTCACCAGCTATTGTGTTGGAATTATTCTAAAATACATTAGTCTTTGGACTTTTACCATCATAAAACATCTTATTTTAATTAACTTAATTATTAGTATCAAAATAAAGTAATTGTGACCCTTCTATCAGTTACTGATATCTGGACAAAGTAGGCCAGGAGCGTCAGTAGGAGAGGTCAGCCATTGAGGTTAATCGTGGGGCAAATTACGGCTCCTATAAATTCTCTTGGACAAAGTGTTATGGAAACCAAAGGTCTGCCATCATCAACACGCTGTCATCAATCTCACGGGGAAGTGTTTTTCCGAAACTCGTTTATCTAATCATTTTTGGCCATTAATGTTAGGTAGATATTGGGTGGACCGGTGAGAGCACAAATGATCGACTCAAAAAAGGTAATTAAGCCTTGGTCCTTATTGGAATCATTATACAGTGTTTTCTCTGATATAGCTGTCATATATTAGGATTCTGGCTTTATAGCTAGCGTTCTTTGACAGGAACAAGAAGAGGAAGCAAGACTTGATTCATCAGTTACTGGGTGATGGAAGAAGCCTCAAATGAGGATAACTTGGTGTCTACATCCTAGTTATACCTGGTGGATTTAAGTCTGCTGTACAATAAGATCAGGAACCTCTTCAATGTATACTAATATATGTAGTTTAATACTGTAGTTTGATTGGCTGCATATATATACATTTAATATAAACCCCCCTAATGTGTATGGATCGATTTGTGAGATTATTGCAGAAATACAGTCCACTTAACTTCATACAAATTGCTATCGAAAAATATAAATTAACGTAAATATAAATTCTATATAAATTCATATAAATTAAATAAATATAAATCTCACAGGTCGGTTTTCACATTATTTGGTCCTTCGAAACCAGATTATTTGGTCCTTTGAACCGAGATTATATGGTCATCATCGAGCCGGATGATGACTATTTGGTCATCTTAGTACCGGATGAACCAGTTAACCAGTGGATTCATTAAATATACTGGTACTAGTGCAGTGTGATTTATACAATACTTAGCCAGTCAATGACCGGCGGCATAGCCTCCCTCGAGCGAGCTCAGGAGCCCTCCTCAGCCCAGTTCAGCCTGATACAGCGGTTTCATGGTCACCCACAGATTTGGTGGGTTGTTATTCCGTGGGATGACAGCGCTAATATTGAAGCCAGGCAAATTAGTGGTTGCGTCCTCGGGAGACTGTTCACGGATTTCGTGGTGTTAATTTCGCGAGAGATTATCCACGAATTTTGTGGAGTTAATTTCGCGAGGTCACTAATAATATTTAATACTTCTAGATAATATTAGAAGTTTCATAGAGGCTATCATCAATAATTGTGTATCTTATTTCTCCAAAATAGAGAATTATTTAATATGTATTGCACTAGTGTTCTCAATACAATATTTACTAATTGCCAACCCACAACAGGGTAGGATATACATTGACTAGTGTTTATAGATAACCTAGTCCCCTATTACCATTGACTAGTTGAGCTATTTATTGTTCATCCTAGTCCCATTATTACCATAGTCTAGTTGTACTATATTGAACAACCTAGCACCATTAATGAATGGTGCAGACCCTATTTTGGGTGTAAGTGTTACCAGCTCGAGTTGAGTTGTGTATATATAATAATTTACTTATGATCATTACACCTTTGAGTGATTAATTAGTGTCTATACCATTCTAGGGTTTTTTGAAGAGCTAACCTAAAGGTACTTCCAGTGACACTAGTTTATCACTCAAATCATTAGTGTGTATGATTGTATATATATAATGTATTAATTTTAAGTGCTAACCTCTAGTAGAGGTAGGATTACAGCCTAGTGAGTGCAGAATGGTGTTGTCTAAAGCGCGAACATGGCCGGATATAACGCTCTGGGCCTCCAGGTGCCATTAGAACACTATACAGCTGCTGTTAGTGAAGCCTTTCCTAAAGTATTTTCCCCTCGATTGGTAGAATCAACAATTGCAAGCAGACAAACGGTGGATGTATTACCTGCGAATTCTGGGGTCAATAATAAGTTTACAGACACCTATCTGGAATTCATCATCAAGGGGGTGAATGGCCAGCTGGTGGATTTATCATCTATAGCTTTGGAGTTGTCTATTGATCTAACCGAAGAAGATGGAACAACGCCTTTAGGAGACGCTAAAAACGTTTCGTTGGTGAATGGATTATCGCAAACTCTATTCAAATCCGCTATTGTGTATTTAAACGAAACAGTAGTTGAAACCAGCTCATTATTCTCATTCTGGTCATACGTAAAGTTATTATCTACGATTTCTGGGTGTAATTGAAATTGAAATTGAAATTGAAATAAGTTTATTGAGGTAAAATACACACAAAGGGATGAGGTAGCTCAAGCTATTCTCACCCCATTCAGTACAACGTGTTAATATATACATAGACACACATCACAAACAATAAACATATTACCAAACATTCTGAGAGGTAAACATATACATTTCCTCCTTCACAAGTAGTATGGTATCAGACGTACACACAAATACTTTTATGACCTAGGTATACTGTATAGACAATTTGCAAGACACCTGCAGATAATTCAACAAAATATTACAATCTTGGTGCAAAATTCTTATATCTCTCAAGAATATCATCAACCTTTCCGTTGTGACACATCCAGGCTATTTGTTCAGGAACAGTCCTTATCTCAGTGTTTCTATATACATTAATCAACGGACAATCAAGAATATAATGGGCAAGGGTGTGAGACCTTAACATACCACATAGTTTACACTTCGTGTCATTACCATGAACATCTATCCCATATTCCCAGTAATATTTGTACCCAAGCCTGAGCCGCATGTACACAGAGTCACTCCAAGCATTTCTCCTTTTACCATAAGTGAAATGGGTGTTTTGACTCACATACATGTAGTGTTGCATGGTTTGACTTCTCTCATACATTATCTCTCTCCTCTCCACTCCCGCCTGTGCCTGAATATTTCTGATTTTGCTTCTTATTTGTCTCATTGTGAATGCACATTCAATGTCAACTTGTGGTTTTGATGTGGCACGTTTGGCCAAGTCATCCGCCACCTCGTTGAGCACTATTCCAACATGAGACGGAATCCACATGAATTTCACACTATAACCTTTCAGCTGTATCTCAGTTATTCTTCTCTTACAGTCCTCCACTATAGACATGAAGACTGGGTTTCGACTGTTTAAGGACTCCAGTGCTCCTCGGCTATCGACAAATACAAAAACATTTTTGTCGTCATGACGTACTTCCTCCAAACACGCCAGAATGGCCTGCAGTTCAGCTTGTGTGGATGATATATAATTACTAAGCCGGAGTTCAATTATCCTGTCCACAGTCCCAAACTCCGTATAATCCCTTATTAGGACACCACACCCTGCCCTGCCATCTTCCGCCACCGACCCGTCGCAATATACATGTAAACTGTTGCCTCTTGGTAACCGAGATATCATGCTTCCATACAAACACCGTAATTGTCCCGGTTCATGATGAATCTTTTTCACCTTGAGGGGTACAATTTCGACGTCTATTTTCTGTACTATCCAGGGAGCAGACATATTACACTGTCGAGAGGGTTTACAGCAGTCAAGTACGTCGTATTCCCTGAGGTCATGAGCTAATCCTCTCGTATAGCGTGTCTCCCTCAGTTTCCTGGAAGTGTGTACGTCACTCAAGCAGGTCTGAACGCTCTCAAACAGCTTATCCCCTCCTTTTCTCCGCATGAAACGAATAGATACTCTAGTGTTAATGTCACGGACTCTATCACACACACTCTGTAAATTTAATTCCATTCTCATTATTTCAATCATTGCATTTCTTTGACATCCAAGAATAATCCTCATAGCCTCGTTCTGTATCAGCTCTATTTTTTGAATTGAATTCTGGGTGTAAGGTTAAGCGCTATGATAAACTGTCACAGTTTTTTAATCGCGTCGATCCTGGTAAAATTGAAGCTGCTTATTTTACTAACGCCTTGGCTGGTGAGAAGCAGCGGATGACTGATATGAATACGACTGGGGTGAATACTTGTTTTAAGCCGGCGATCTATATCAATAATATAAGCTAATGTTTTATAGTGCCCGAAAGGGCATCCAAAATATCAGATAGACAACGCCATCTATGGAGTAACTTACGATTACATTTTTCTGGTGTCACTCTGAAAAGTTAAGTAATATCTGAATATTCTAATGATTTATGCTAAAATTTATATTATTTTTTAAATTATGACAATCTTTCTTAATTTGTTCATTGTTAATTTACATAATAATAATAATCTTATTACTATTGAACAGAATGTTTTTATTACCACTATAATTACACTCATTTTTTCTTAAATTGTTATAGATTTTTATTTTCCTTTGTTTCTGGTGCGACTATTTTCTTTTTAATTATGTATCACTTTATCCAATTTACCGTGACAGGAAGTCTGTTAAGCTTATCGAAGCCCCTCTATCTATGAGTATGTCAGTGTGATCACCAGTCCAATTACTGGCCCGACCTATACAGTGTTTAACCTGACTGACCAAGTCAGTATGTGGTATATGAGTCTCCGTGGTGTAGTGGTAAGACACTCGCCTGGCGTTCCGCGAGCGCTATATCATGGGTTCGTACCCTGGCCGGGGAGGATTTACTGGGCGCAATTCCTTAACTGTAGCCTCTGTTTAACGCAACAGTAAAATGTGAACTTGGATGAAAAAACGATTCTTCGCGGCGGGGATCGTATTCCAGGGACCTGCCCGAAACGCTACGCGTACTAGTGGCTGTACATGAATGTCACAACTCTTGTATATATCTCAAAAATAAAAAAGTGAAGCAGGGAAAGTGAAGTAGTAATAATAAACTTAATAAGTAATAATAAACTAATAGTGCTTATTATAATTATAATTTCCATACCCATCTGGGCAGTAGTGGACCCAATACCCATCTTGTGGGCAGTAGTGGACCCAATACCCATCTTGTGGGCAGTAGTGGACCCAATACCCATCTTGTGGGCAGTAGTGGACCCAATACCCATCTTGTGGGCAGTAGTAGACCCAATACCCATCTTGTGGGCAGTAGTGGACCCAATACCCATCTTGTGGGCAGTAGTGGACCCAATACCCATCTTGTGGGCAGTAGTGGACCCAATACCCATCTTGTGGGCAGTAGTGGACCCAATACCCATCTTGTGGGCAGTAGTGGACCCAATACCCATCTTGTGGGCAGTAGTGGACCCAATACCCATCTTGTGGGCAGTAGTGGACCCAATATACTCATCCTGTTGGTTGTAGTGGCCCCCCATACCCATCCTGTGAGTGGTTGTCGACCCAATACCCATATTGTGGGCGGTAGTGGATTTCATACCCATCCTGTAGGCGGTAGTGGACCCCATACTCATTTTGTGAGATGTAGTTGGCGCATATACCCATCCTGTGGATGGACATGACCCTCATACCCACCCTGTGGGCGGTAGTGGACCCCCATACCCATCCTGTGGATGATAGTGGTCCCCAAACCCATCCTGTGGGCGGTAGTGGACCCCCATACCCATCCTGTGGATGATAGTGGTCCCAAACCCATCCTGTGGGCGGTAGTGGACCCCATAAGCATATTGTGGGAGGTAATGGACCCATGCCCATCCCGTGGGCGGTACTTGACCCTATAATCATACTGTATGCGGTAGTGGAGGCCATACCCATCATTTATTTATTTATTTATTTATTTATTTATTTATTTATTTATTTATTTATGCATATACAAGAATGTACATAAGGAATGTGAGGATACAAATATGGTAATTACAGTCTTGTAAAGCCACTAGCACGCGCAGCGTTTCGGGCAGGTCCTTAATCTAAGAAAATTTTAAGGAGGTAAAAACTTGCAAAAATTATACAACAAAAAAATGATAACAGATTACATGAAATGAAAAAAAAGATGAGAGAAAATTGTAGGTACAGTATATTAAAGCACATAGGTAGCTAAGATTGATTGCAATGACAGCTTGAATGGTAGTTGACAAAAAAATTGGTAGGCACAATACAGCAGAAACAATATAAGATTGATTGCAATGACAGCTTGAATGGTAGTTGACAAAAATTGGTAGTCACAATACAGCATATGGCTAGCACATAAAAGAAGACAGCAATGAACACAATGATAAGGTTGTTTGATATTACATAAAAATTAGGAGATTGGGTAACACTAGGTACAGAGCAAATTTAAAGCTCAGTGTAGGAAACTAAGAAGATGAAGTTAGGTACTTTTTGGTTTTGCTTTTAAATAAGGCAAAAGTTTTACAGGTTTTCAATTCACTAGGGAGTGAGTTCCATAGACTAGGTCCCTTAATTTGCATAGAGTGTTTACACAGATTAAGTTTGAGCCTGGGGATATCAAAGAGATATTTATTTCTGGTGTGGTGATAATGGGTTCTATTACATCTGTCCAGGGAGAGTTTCAGAGCATGGTTTGCATTTAAGAACAGGGTTTTGTAAATGTAGTTGACACAAGAGAATGTGTGGAGGGAGTTAATATTTAGCAAGTTTAGGGATTTAAACAAGGGAGCTGAGTGTTGTCTGAAAGCAGAGTTAGTTATTATTCTGATAGCAGATTTTTGCTGTGTGATGATGGGCTTAAGGTGGTTTGCAGTGGTAGACCCCCATGCACAGATACCATAATTAAGATAGGGGTAGATTAGTGCATAATATAGTGAGAGGAGAGCAGAGTTAGGAACATAATATCTGATTTTGGAGAGTATACCAACTGTCTTAGAAACTTTCTTAGTTATGTGTTGAATGTGGGTGCTGAAGTTGAGTCTCTTGTCTAGGAATAGGCCAAGAAACTTGCCATCATTTTTATTACTGATGTTAATGTTGTCTATCTGTAGCTGAATTGCATTTGATGATTTGCTTCCAAATAAGATGTAGTAAGTCTTTTCGATGTTTAAATAACCGCTGCATTACGTAGCGGAGGAATTTCTGATGGAGGAGAAGACAGTTGCACAGCACGATCCGCAGCGCAGCGTGCGGAGCGCCGCGGGGGGCCTATATAAGAAGCGAGGAGGGGACATGCGTTCTTTCTTGCTACAGCCTCGCCCCGCTTCACAAGTCAAAGAAAAAATTTTTCCCACCCTCCTCCCCTTCCAATGGTCAGCGGCAAATAACCCTACGCACAGTCCTATGTACTTTGTCCTTTATTGTTAGTAAACTGGGGAGGGTGCAGCGCCGGCCCCTAAGTATTACGCTGTCCGCAGCTACTTACTCTCACTTGTAAGAGTATTGTTAAATTTGTCCTATAGGTGTATTCTACAGCTACTAGTAATTTACCATTTCACATTATGTCTGGGATTGGCGCATTATTTCTGTCGTGTGTTAGGCCACTATATGATACTCTATAAGCCCTGATTCTACTTGAAAATTATGTAAACGTTTGCCTTACTTGTCCCAATAGTTAATAAGGATTCCGCGTTCTGCAGACCATGTTATATTTAGTTACCGGATATAAGCATATGTATTAATGTTATTAAGTCATTGTAGTCAAGTTATACATGTATTTATGCTGTTGAAAAATTATACAAGTTATCCTGTTCATTAACATGGTCTGAAAAAATTTATTTATTTGTTTCTACTAAAAAATTAAATAAAATAGGTCCCAATGCTGTCGGTGTCTCATTCCTCCGTTATCAGAAATGTTAGTTTGTTCGTTGACATCCATAAGTGGACTTTTTTTAATTCATTATTCACAACATTATTTAGTGTATGTGGGTTGAGGTTTGAATAGATAAGAGTAGTATCGTCAGCAAACAATATAGGTTTGAGAATATTAGAGACATTAGGCAGATCGTTTATATATATAAGAAATAGAAGAGGTCCCAAGATGCTGCCCTGTGGATTTGGGCTGTGGTGGACACCATACTTATCATGTGGGCGGCAGTGCGCGCTATACCCATCCTGTGGACGGTAATGGACCCTAATACCCACCCTGAGGGCGGTAGTGGACCCCATACGCGTCCTATGGGTGGTATGTAACCCCATATACCCATCCTGTGGGCTGTAGTAGACAATATACTCATCCAGTCGGCGGTCGTTAACCATATACTCATTCCGTGGACGGTACTGGACCCTATTGTCATGCTGTGGGCGGCAATGGAGGCCATATATACCCATCCTGTGGGCGGTAGTTGACACAATTTTCATCCAGTGCGTGATTGTGGACCCCATACCCATCCTGCGGCCGGTATAGTAGACACCACACACATCCTTTGGGCGGAAGTGGAACATATACCCATCCAGTGGGCAGTAGTGGCCCCCATACTTATCCTGTAGATGATAGTGATCCTCAAACCCATCCTATGGGCAGTAGTGGACCCCATACTCATCCTGTAGATGATAGTGGTCCCCAAACCCATCCTGTGGGCAGTAGTGGACCCCATACCCATCCTGCAGGCGGTAGTGGACGCCATACTCATCCTGTGGGTAGTAGAGGACCATATATACCCATCCAGTTGGGGGGTAGTGGACCCCATACCCATCCTATGGGCAGTTGTTGGGCCCAGACCCATCCTACAAGTGGTATGGACCCCTTACCCACCTAACAGGTGGTATATGGCCCATATATACCCATCCGTATTGTATGTACTACCTCTATCTTTAAATCAAACAGAATGTTTGTACTGTAACTCTGCAACTATGTATGTACTTTTCCGAAATAAATTATTATTATTATTATTATTATTATTATTATTATTATTATTACTATGATTATTATTATTTTTATTATTACAATAGGTAGTAGACACTATACCATCCTGTTTGCAGTAGTTTACCCCATACACATTCCAACGTAACATCGTTTTCTGTTGACGTTCCTATAATTCATTCTCTAAAGAATTTTAAAGCATAAACTAGTGTATAAAATAGAATAGAATAGAATAGAATAGAATGTTTATTTAGGTAAGGTACATACATACAAGAAATTTTTACAAAGATTGGTTGACTTATAGGTAGAGCTAGTACATACAATGCCTAAAGCCACTATTACGCAAAGCGTTTCGGGCATGAAAAACTTAAATGACAAGCTTAATACTAATTGAGCATAAAGAGTAGAATGAAAACAAGAAATGAAAACATAGCTGAAAAAGCAGCACAAATACAATTATGTCGACAAACAGCGCTCTTTAAAAAAAACTGACATTGGTTGACAATAGAAGGGTAAGGTAGGTTACAGGGAATTTATTAGGTATTATTACAATAGGTAGTGAAATGTTGATTGGTGACATTTATTTTATGTAATAAACTATAGTTCTTATTATAATTTACTAAGAACAATTAATATTTCTTAAAACAAAACTACTAGCCTTCAATAAGATGTAGCTGATCTGAGTCGTGAACCAATCACGTCTATTCTGCTGTCTACGGCGATGGACGGGTACTATGAGCAATTGGTACGTGAGGAAGAGTTTGAGCCTTGAAAAAAATATAACTGGGTATTTGCTTATGAATTAGTACATATATATACCACATATGTACTAATTCATAAGCAAAATATTGACTATAATCAATAAGTCATATATGTGCTGTCTTGTGCGAGAGCGGGTTGTGTCCTCACAGCCTCCCACAGAACATGTTCAGACACAGTGGCTGATGCTTCACTTTTTTATTTTTGAGATATATACAAGAGTTGTTACATTCTTGTACAGCCACTAGTACGCGTAGCGTTTCGGGCAGGTCCCTGGAATACGATCCCCGCCGCGAAGATTCGTTTTTTCATCCAAGTACACATTTTACTGTTGCGTTAAACAGAGACTACAGTTAAGGAATTGCGCCCAGTAAATCCTCCCCGGCCAGGGTACGAACCCATGACATAGCGCTCGCGGAACGCCAGGCGAGTGTCTTAATTACCACTACACCACGGAGACTGTCATATACCACATACTGACTTGGTCAGTCAGGTTAAACACTGTATAGGTCGGCCCAGTAATTGGACTGGTGATCACACTGACATACTCATAGATAGAGGGTCTTCGGTAAGCTTAACAGGCTTCCTGTCACGTTAAGTTGGATAAAGTGATACATAATTAAAAAGAAAATAGTCGCACCAGAAACAAAGGAAAATAAAAATCCATAACAATTTAAGAAAAAATGAGTGTAATTATAGTGGTAATAAAAACATTCTGTTCAATAATAATATGATTATTATTATTATATAAATTAACAATGAACAAATTAAGAAAGATTGTCATAATTTAAAAAATAATATAAATTTTAGCATAAATCATTAGAATATTCAGATATTACTTAACTTTTCAGAGTGACACCAGAGAAATGTAATCATAACTTCCTCAAGAATAGGGTTTATTATAACATATTTTGGATGCCCTTTCGGGCACTATAAAACATTAGCTTATATTATTGATATAGATCGCCGGCTTAACAAAGTCTACCATTTAACTCAGATGATATTGGCTCAATACAAGGAATTCATAGAAGTCAAAGTGAAGAATATTGAAGCACTTATTCATTAACCAGTTGCCTGAACTGTTGATTGATTGATGAAGATTGAGCCGCCCAAGAGGTGGCACGGGCACGAGTAGCCCGGAGCTGGTAGATGTTCCAAGTGAATGTGATTATTGGGTCGTAATAGGATAGTTACACATTAGAAGTAAATATAACAATTTTGTGGATTCCTTCACACTTTGGCCTGCGGGAACATGACAATGTTGACACCCTTGCTAACGTTGCAGTAAATAAAGACAGATTGAACGGAATCTTGAGCTATCAAATAGGTCCCTGAAAAGTGTCATTAGACGAGAACTCTTGGATGAATTTGAAGAAAGTAGAACAGTGCAAACTGGAACTAGCAATTCAATTTCTTTCTTTATTATGCACCCCATACCCATCCCGTGAACGGTGGTGTAAAGGATTACAGAGGCACATAATCGGTTCAGGAACTGAACCCTCTAGTTCGTTTAGCTAAGCAGATAACAATTTTTTATGCAAGTTACAAAATTATTAAAATTATATATACATGTACACATTCTCATACATACATGTATATATATATATATATATATATATATATATATATATATATATATATATATATATTGTTACGGCCCTCTCGGGACGCAACGGGGTCCTTACTCTGATGTTGTTAGAGGAAGTTGTATCCGACCCCAAGCCAGTAGTGGCTTTCAAGGGATGTGATCCGTGACGCAAGAAACGTAAAGGGGGAAGGGAAAGAAAGTTAAGAACTTAAGACTATAATTGTTACCATCACCAAATAATATATATATATATAAAAGAGTGCACAGGGGGAGGGGTATTAACACTTATTTACAGGGGAAATACACTGTTGTCTTCTGCTGAAGACTCTGGTGCAAAACTCTCTGTGCTGAGTCCTCAGTGCTTCTTCGTGGCCTCACAACGAATTCTTCTGAGAAGTTGAGCCTACCCTGGCCACAGGTCAGCCAAAACACAGGTCCACTGGGGGCACCGCCGTGGAGGCCGTCAACCACAAGTCCAGCGGGTCTGCTGGCAGGTTCCGGGTCAGCAAGGCTGGTCAGGCCACTCCACGAACGATATAAGGGTAACGCCCTAGACAGGAGCCTCGTGTGATACCACAAATCACTCTCCTGTCCTCAATACCCCAGTGGATAATCGTCTCCAGCAGTCGGTCCCGGGTAATCCTTCTACTGCCACTCCACTGGCAGGGTAACACCACAGTGTTCTTCCGGGGGACGACTTCACAGCTGCTGCAGCAAAGCACAAGGTATGGAGACGGCTACCTTGGGTAGACTGACTCAACTTCCATCACAGCAGTCCCAGGTCGACTCTGTAAGCAGACACGTCATCAATAACAGGGACACTAAAACACCTCACTTACAGGCTCAGACACAAACGCCCGACATATCCACTCCATAGATGGCGTTGTAGTCTGAGCACCACCTCACCAGAGGTCAGCGGCGGCGGTGTTGAGTGCTGAACGGGACTGGAAACTGGCCCTCGTAGCTAGTACACGTCGTCCTCACCAGGTGTCGTCGTCCTTTTGGAGGGGGTTTCGGGAGCTGACCCACAGATGGCGCGGTCGTCACTGCTCCGTGCTCGGACGCTGGATCCGGGTTCGTAACATATATATATATATATATGTCGTACCTAGTAGCCAGAACGCACATCTCAGCCTACTATGCAAGACCCGATTTGCCTAATAAGCCAAGTTTTCATGAATTAATTGTTTTTCGACTACCTAACCTACCTAACCTAACCTAACCAAACTTTTTCTGCTACCTAACCTAACCTAACCTATATAGATAGGTTAGGTTAGGTTAGGTAGGGTTGGTTAGGTTTGGTCATATATCTACGTTAATTTTAACTCCAATAAAAAAAAATGACCTCATACATAATGAAATGGGTAGCTTTATCATTTCATAAGAAAAAAATTAGAGAAAATATATTAATTCAGGAAAACTTGGCTTATTACGCAAATCGGGCCTTGCATAGTAGGCCGAAAAGTGCATTCTGGCTATTAGGTACGACATATATATATATATATATATATATATATATATATATATATATATATATATATATATATATATATATATATATATATATATATATATATATATATATATATATATATATATATATATATATATGTATACATACACATACATATTTAATCACCCAAACAAATACACACATCAATAATCTTTTGTGTCACAAGTGATTAACAAGAGGCTCACAACAGTCATTATACAAGGCACTTTACATCTATAGTGAGTCACACAGTTACTAGTCTTGCTCCACACCCACCCAACTGGGCGGCAGCTTTACAGTCATGTGCTCCACACCCACCCAACTGGGCGGCACTTTTACAGTCATGTGCTCCACACCCACCCAACTGGGCGGCAGCTTTAGTCATGTGCTCCACACCCACCCAACTGGGCGGCAGCTTTAGTCATGTGCTCCACACCCACCCAACTGGGCGGCAGCTTCACAGTCATGTGCATGCATTACCTACAGTAAGCAAATTTTGGATACTTCGCTAAGATTTCGGGCAGCACATCATTATGAATGAAGTACTTACACATTTCTTGAACACTATTGATGGTGTTATCTCTAAATTCCGCAATTTTTTTCACATTCCATTATATAATGACGCAAAGTATGCGAATAGTTCTGCTGACAGAGTTTACATTTAGTCATCTCTACATCAGCAGATGTTACAAACTCCCAGAGGTACAATTGTAGCCGAGCCTAAGCCTAGCAGTGGTAACATCTAGAAGTCTGCTAACCTTATTGGATGACCCATAGACGTGCAGTACTTCCTGCATAATAGAATGATGATAGATGGAGTAACTGGTGTGAATTTCACTTTGCTTCAAGTCTCTGAAATTTAGTTGATGTTCCTGGGATATTGCTGCCCTCAGGCTGCTCAAATTAAGGCAGTTCAAGTTGGTAATCAATTCCCTCTTTACGAGCAAAAGTCTTGGCCAACTCATCAGTTCTATCATGCATTCGGAGACCAATATGGGAAGGAATCCACAGGTGACAATTTCTGACTCCATCATTGATTATTTCATTATATCTGTGTCTAGCTTCAGAGATAAGCACGTCACAGTTATGTCTTGGGGAGCTGAGGGCAGTCAAGGATGACAAGGAGTCACTTACAATTAGCGTGTCAACTTTGGATTCATATACGCGCTCGAGTGCAAGGATTATGGCAACCAATTCTGTTTGGAGAGTGGAGGCCCAGTTACTTAGACGCGCTCCACATTCATGGGAGAAGGAACCATCTCTCCCTGTCACAACAACTGCACTTCCAGCTGCACCATAGGACTGATGCAAGGAGCCATCAGTGTAAATAATCTGAGAAAGGGAGCGCTCTCTGACTAAATCATCAATATGGCTTAAGGCATTGTACTTTGCTTCTTGTCGAAGCAAGGCTTGTTCTTTAATCAGTTTCTTGGGTAGGAAAGGGGACCAGCAGGTCCATTGTTTATCACAATGAAATGTGTGAAGTAAAACATGTGTATGGGGGAAGTAACAAAGTCTGCAGACTAACAGACGTTGTCACAGCTCGAATAAGACTTAGCTACAAGTATCTCTGGCAGTTCGGCTTGTATAGGGATCTAGATGAAGCAAAGTGTCGGAAAATCCGACACAATTTAATAATATTACATGCAATTGCAGATAATATTGCTGCCATTGTATACACAAGTTAACCCATAGAAAATGTAACTTGTAGTGGAATTCTCCGTCTATAGAAAACGGGATATCATTGCCACATACTATTATAATTCACCAGCTATTGTGTTGGAATTATTCTTAAATACATTAGTCTTTGGACTTTTACCATCATAAAACATCTTATTTTAATTCACTTAATTATTAGTATCAAAATAAAGTAATTGTGACCCTTCTATCAGTTACTGATATCTGGACAAAGTAGGCCAGGAGCGTCAGTAGGAGAGGTCAGCCATTGTGGTTAATCGTGGGGCAAATTACGGCTCCTATAAATTCTCTTGGACAAAGTGTTATGGAAACCAAAGGTCTGCCATCATCAACACGCTGTCATCAATCTCACGGGGAAGTGTTTTTCCGAAACCCGTTTATCTAATCATTTTTGGCCATTAATGTTAGGTAGATATTGGGTGGACCGGTGAGAGCACAAATGATCGACTCAAAAAAGGTAATTAAGCCTTTGGTCCTTATTGGAATCATTATACAGTGTTTTCTCTGATATAGCTGTCATATATTAGGATTCTGGCTTTATAGCTAGCGTTCTTTGACAGGAACAAGAAGAGGAAGCAAGACTTGATTCATCAGTTACTGGGTGATGGAAGAAGCCTCAAATGAGGATAACTTGGTGTCTACATCCTAGTTATACCTGGTGGATTTAAGTCTGCTGTACAATAAGATCAGGAACCTCTTCAATGTATACTAATATATGTAGTTTAATACTGTAGTTTGATTGGCTGCATATATATACATTTAATATAAACCCCCCCTAATGTGTATGGATCGATTTGTGAGATTATTGCAGAAATACAGTCCACTTAACTTCATACAAATTGCTATCGAAAAATATAAATTAACGTAAATATAAATTCTATATAAATTCATATAAATTAAATAAATATAAATCTCACAGGTCGGTTTTCACATTATTTGGTCCTTCGAAACCAGATTATTTGGTCCTTTGAACCGAGATTATATGGTCATCATCGAGCCGGATGATGACTATTTGGTCATCTTAGTACCGGATGAACCAGTTAACCAGTGGATTCATTAAATATACTGGTACTAGTGCAGCGTGATTTATACAATACTTAAGCCAGTCAATGACCGGCGGTATAGCCTCCCTCGAGCGAGCTCAGGAGCCCCCCTCAGCCCAGTTCAGCCTGATACAGCGGTTTCATGGTCACCCACAGATTTGGTGGGTTGTTATTCCGTGGGATGACAGCGCTAATATTAAAGCCAGGCAAATTAGTGGTTGCGTCCTCGGGAGACTGTTCACGGATTTCGTGGTGTTAATTTCGCGAGAGATTATCCACGAATTTTGTGGAGTTAATTTCGCGAGGTCACTAATAATATTTAATACTTCTAGATAATATTAGAAGTTTCATAGAGGCTATCATCAATAATTGTGTATCTTATTTCTCCAAAATAGAGAATTATTTAATATGTATTGCACTAGTGTTCTCAATACAATATTTACTAATTGCCAACCCACAACAGGGTAGGATATACATTGACTAGTGTTTATAGATAACCTAGTCCCCTATTACCATTGACTAGTTGAGCTATTTATTGTTCATCCTAGTCCCATTATTACCATAGTCTAGTTGTACTATATTGAACAACCTAGCACCATTAATGAATGGTGCAGACCCTATTTTGGGTGTAAGTGTTACCAGCTCGAGTTGAGTTGTGTATATATAATAATTTACTTATGATCATTACACCTTTGAGTGATTAATTAGTGTCTATACCATTCTAGGGTTTTTTGAAGAGCTAACCTAAAGGTACTTCCAATGACACTAGTTTATCACTCAAATCATTAGTGTGTATGATTGTATATATATAATGTATTAATTTTAAGTGCTAACCTCTAGTAGAGGTAGGATTACAGCCTAGTGAGTGCAGAATGGTGTTGTCTAAAGCGCGAACATGGCCGGATATAACGCTCTGGGCCTCCAGGTGCCATTAGAACACTATACAGCTGCTGTTAGTGAAGCCTTTCCTAAAGTATTTTCCCCTCGATTGGTAGAATCAACAATTGCAAGCAGACAAACGGTGGATGTATTACCTGCGAATTCTGGGGTCAATAATAAGTTTACAGACACCTATCTGGAATTCATCATCAAGGGGGTGAATGGCCAGCTGGTGGATTTATCATCTATAGCTTTGGAGTTGTCTATTGATCTAACCGAAGAAGATGGAACAACGCCTTTAGGAGACGCTAAAAACGTTTCGTTGGTGAATGGATTATCGCAAACTCTATTCAAATCCGCTATTGTGTATTTAAACGAAACAGTAGTTGAAACCAGCTCATTATTCTCATTCTGGTCATACGTAAAGTTATTATCTACGATTTCTGGGTGTAATTGAAATTGAAATTGAAATTGAAATAAGTTTATTGAGGTAAAATACACACAAAGGGATGAGGTAGCTCAAGCTATTCTCACCCCATTCAGTACAACGTGTTAATATATACATAGACACACATCACAAACAATAAACATATTACCAAACATTCTGAGAGGTAAACATATACATTTCCTCCTTCACAAGTAGTATGGTATCAGACGTACACACAAATACTTTTATGACCTAGGTATACTGTATAGACAATTTGCAAGACACCTGCAGATAATTCAACAAAATATTACAATCTTGGTGCAAAATTCTTATATCTCTCAAGAATATCATCAACCTTTCCGTTGTGACACATCCAGGCTATTTGTTCAGGAACAGTCCTTATCTCAGTGTTTCTATATACATTAATCAACGGACAATCAAGAATATAATGGGCAAGGGTGTGAGACCTTAACATACCACATAGTTTACACTTCGTGTCATTACCATGAACATCTATCCCATATTCCCAGTAATATTTGTACCCAAGCCTGAGCCGCATGTACACAGAGTCACTCCAAGCATTTCTCCTTTTACCATAAGTGAAATGGGTGTTTTGACTCACATACATGTAGTGTTGCATGGTTTGACTTCTCTCATACATTATCTCTCTCCTCTCCACTCCCGCCTGTGCCTGAATATTTCTGATTTTGCTTCTTATTTGTCTCATTGTGAATGCACATTCAATGTCAACTTGTGGTTTTGATGTGGCACGTTTGGCCAAGTCATCCGCCACCTCGTTGAGCACTATTCCAACATGAGACGGAATCCACATGAATTTCACACTATAACCTTTCAGCTGTATCTCAGTTATTCTTCTCTTACAGTCCTCCACTATAGACATGAAGACTGGGTTTCGACTGTTTAAGGACTCCAGTGCTCCTCGGCTATCGACAAATACAAAAACATTTTTGTCGTCATGACGTACTTCCTCCAAACACGCCAGAATGGCCTGCAGTTCAGCTTGTGTGGATGATATATAATTACTAAGCCGGAGTTCAATTATCCTGTCCACAGTCCCAAACTCCGTATAATCCCTTATTAGGACACCACACCCTGCCCTGCCATCTTCCGCCACCGACCCGTCGCAATATACATGTAAACTGTTGCCTCTTGGTAACCGAGATATCATGCTTCCATACAAACACCGTAATTGTCCCGGTTCATGATGAATCTTTTTCACCTTGAGGGGTACAATTTCGACGTCTATTTTCTGTACTATCCAGGGAGCAGACATATTACACTGTCGAGAGGGTTTACAGCAGTCAAGTACGTCGTATTCCCTGAGGTCATGAGCTAATCCTTTCGTATAGCGTGTCTCCCTCAGTTTCCTGGAAGTGTGTACGTCACTCAAGCAGGTCTGAACGCTCTCAAACAGCTTATCCCCTCCTTTTCTCCGCATGAAACGAATAGATACTCTAGTGTTAATGTCACGGACTCTATCACACACACTCTGTAAATTTAATTCCATTCTCATTATTTCAATCATTGCATTTCTTTGACATCCAAGAATAATCCTCATAGCCTCGTTCTGTATCAGCTCTATTTTTTGAATTGAATTCTGGGTGTAAGGTTAAGCGCTATGATAAACTGTCACAGTTTTTTAATCGCGTCGATCCTGGTAAAATTGAAGCTGCTTATTTTACTAACGCCTTGGCTGGTGAGAAGCAGCGGATGACTGATATGAATACGACTGGGGTGAATACTTGTTTTAAGCCGGCGATCTATATCAATAATATAAGCTAATGTTTTATAGTGCCCGAAAGGGCATCCAAAATATCAGATAGACAACGCCATCTATGGAATAACTTACGATTACATTTTTCTGGTGTCACTCTGAAAAGTTAAGTAATATCTGAATATTCTAATGATTTATGCTAAAATTTATATTATTTTTTAAATTATGACAATCTTTCTTAATTTGTTCATTGTTAATTTACATAATAATAATAATCTTATTACTATTGAACAGAATGTTTTTATTACCACTATAATTACACTCATTTTTTCTTAAATTGTTATAGATTTTTATTTTCCTTTGTTTCTGGTGCGACTATTTTCTTTTTAATTATGTATCACTTTATCCAATTTACCGTGACAGGAAGTCTGTTAAGCTTATCGAAGCCCCTCTATCTATGAGTATGTCAGTGTGATCACCAGTCCAATTACTGGCCCGACCTATACAGTGTTTAACCTGACTGACCAAGTCAGTATGTGGTATATGAGTCTCCGTGGTGTAGTGGTAAGACACTCGCCTGGCGTTCCGCGAGCGCTATATCATGGGTTCGTACCCTGGCCGGGGAGGATTTACTGGGCGCAATTCCTTAACTGTAGCCTCTGTTTAACGCAACAGTAAAATGTGAACTTGGATGAAAAAACGATTCTTCGCGGCGGGGATCGTATTCCAGGGACCTGCCCGAAACGCTACGCGTACTAGTGGCTGTACATGAATGTCACAACTCTTGTATATATCTCAAAAATAAAAAAGTGAAGCAGGGAAAGTGAAGTAGTAATAATAAACTTAATAATAAACTAATAGTGCTTATTATAATTATAATTTCCATACCCATCTGGGCAGTAGTGGACCCAATACCCATCTTGTGGGCAGTAGTGGACCCAATACCCATCTTGTGGGCAGTAGTGGACCCAATACCCATCTTGTGGGCAGTAGTGGACCCAATACCCATCTTGTGGGCAGTAGTGGACCCAATACCCATCTTGTGGGCAGTAGTAGACCCAATACCCATCTTGTGGGCAGTAGTGGACCCAATACCCATCTTGTGGGCAGTAGTGGACCCAATACCCATCTTGTGGGCAGTAGTGGACCCAATACCCATCTTGTGGGCAGTAGTGGACCCAATACCCATCTTGTGGGCAGTAGTGGACCCAATACCCATCTTGTGGGCAGTAGTGGACCCAATACCCATCTTGTGGGCAGTAGTGGACCCAATATACTCATCCTGTTGGTTGTAGTGGCCCCCCATACCCATCCTGTGAGTGGTTGTCGACCCAATACCCATATTGTGGGCGGTAGTGGATTTCATACCCATCCTGTAGGCGGTAGTGGACCCCATACTCATTTTGTGAGATGTAGTTGGCGCATATACCCATCCTGTGGATGGACATGACCCTCATACCCACCCTGTGGGCGGTAGTGGACCCCCATACCCATCCTGTGGATGATAGTGGTCCCCAAACCCATCCTGTGGGCGGTAGTGGATCCCCATACCCATCCTGTGGATGATAGTGGTCCCAAACCCATCCTGTGGGCGGTAGTGGACCCCATAAGCATATTGTGGGAGGTAATGGACCCATGCCCATCCCGTGGGCGGTACTTGACCCTATAATCATACTGTATGCGGTAGTGGAGGCCATACCCATCATTTATTTATTTATTTATTTATTTATTTATTTATTTATTTATTTATTTATTTATTTATTTATTTATTTATTTATTTATGCATATACAAGAATGTACATAAGGAATGTGAGGATACAAATATGGTAATTACAGTCTTGTAAAGCCACTAGCACGCGCAGCGTTTCGGGCAGGTCCTTAATCTAAGAAAATTTTAAGGAGGTAAAAACTTGCAAAAATTATACAACAAAAAAATGATAACAGATTACATGAAATGAAAAAAAAGATGAGAGAAAATTGTAGGTACAGTATATTAAAGCACATAGGTAGCTAAGATTGATTGCAATGACAGCTTGAATGGTAGTTGACAAAAAAAATTGGTAGGCACAATACAGCAGAAACAATATAAGATTGATTGCAATGACAGCTTGAATGGTAGTTGACAAAAATTGGTAGTCACAATACAGCATATGGCTAGCACATAAAAGAAGACAGCAATGAACACAATGATAAGGTTGTTTGATATTACATAAAAATTAGGAGATTGGGTAACACTAGGTACAGAGCAAATTTAAAGCTCAGTGTAGGAAACTAAGAAGATGAAGTTAGGTACTTTTTGGTTTTGCTTTTAAATAAGGCAAAAGTTTTACAGGTTTTCAATTCACTAGGGAGTGAGTTCCATAGACTAGGTCCCTTAATTTGCATAGAGTGTTTACACAGATTAAGTTTGAGCCTGGGGATATCAAAGAGATATTTATTTCTGGTGTGGTGATAATGGGTTCTATTACATCTGTCCAGGGAGAGTTTCAGAGCATGGTTTGCATTTAAGAACAGGGTTTTGTAAATGTAGTTGACACAAGAGAATGTGTGGAGGGAGTTAATATTTAGCAAGTTTAGGGATTTAAACAAGGGAGCTGAGTGTTGTCTGAAAGCAGAGTTAGTTATTATTCTGATAGCAGATTTTTGCTGTGTGATGATGGGCTTAAGGTGGTTTGCAGTGGTAGACCCCCATGCACAGATACCATAATTAAGATAGGGGTAGATTAGTGCATAATATAGTGAGAGGAGAGCAGAGTTAGGAACATAATATCTGATTTTGGAGAGTATACCAACTGTCTTAGAAACTTTCTTAGTTATGTGTTGAATGTGGGTGCTGAAGTTGAGTCTCTTGTCTAGGAATAGGCCAAGAAACTTGCCATCATTTTTATTACTGATGTTAATGTTGTCTATCTGTAGCTGAATTGCATTTGATGATTTGCTTCCAAATAAGATGTAGTAAGTCTTTTCGATGTTTAAATAACCGCTGCATTACGTAGCGGAGGAATTTCTGATGGAGGAGAAGACAGTTGCACAGCACGATCCGCAGCGCAGCGTGCGGAGCGCCGCGGGGGGCCTATATAAGAAGCGAGGAGGGGGCATGCGTTCTTTCTTGCTACAGCCTCGCCCCGCTTCACAAGTCAAAGAAAAAAATTTTCCCACCCTCCTCCCCTTCCAATGGTCAGCGGCAAATAACCCTACGCACAGTCCTATGTACTTTGTCCTTTATTGTTAGTAAACTGGGGAGGGTGCAGCGCCGGCCCCTAAGTATTACGCTGTCCGCAGCTACTTACTCTCACTTGTAAGAGTATTGTTAAATTTGTCCTATAGGTGTATTCTACAGCTACTAGTAATTTACCATTTCACATTATGTCTGGGATTGGCGCATTATTTCTGTCGTGTGTTAGGCCACTATATGATACTCTATAAGCCCTGATTCTACTTGAAAATTATGTAAACGTTTGCCTTACTTGTCCCAATAGTTAATAAGGATTCCGCGTTCTGCAGACCATGTTATATTTAGTTACCGGATATAAGCATATGTATTAATGTTATTAAGTCATTGTAGTCAAGTTATACATGTATTTATGCTGTTGAAAAATTATACAAGTTATCCTGTTCATTAACATGGTCTGAAAAAATTTATTTATTTGTTTCTACTAAAAAATTAAATAAAATAGGTCCCAATGCTGTCGGTGTCTCATTCCTCCGTTATCAGAAATGTTAGTTTGTTCGTTGACATCCATAAGTGGACTTTTTTTAATTCATTATTCACAACATTATTTAGTGTATGTGGGTTGAGGTTTGAATAGATAAGAGTAGTATCGTCAGCAAACAATATAGGTTTGAGAATATTAGAGACATTAGGCAGATCGTTTATATATATAAGAAATAGAAGAGGTCCCAAGATGCTGCCCTGTGGATTTGGGCTGTGGTGGACACCATACTTATCATGTGGGCGGCAGTGCGCGCTATACCCATCCTGTGGACGGTAATGGACCCTAATACCCACCCTGAGGGCGGTAGTGGACCCCATACGCGTCCTATGGGTGGTATGTAACCCCATATACCCATCCTGTGGGCTGTAGTAGACAATATACTCATCCAGTCGGCGGTCGTTAACCATATACTCATTCCGTGGACGGTACTGGACCCTATTGTCATGCTGTGGGCGGCAATGGAGGCCATATATACCCATCCTGTGGGCGGTAGTTGACACAATTTTCATCCAGTGCGTGATTGTGGACCCCATACCCATCCTGCGGCCGGTATAGTAGACACCACACACATCCTTTGGGCGGAAGTGGAACATATACCCATCCAGTGGGCAGTAGTGGCCCCCATACTTATCCTGTAGATGATAGTGATCCTCAAACCCATCCTATGGGCAGTAGTGGACCCCATACTCATCCTGTAGATGATAGTGGTCCCCAAACCCATCCTGTGGGCAGTAGTGGACCCCATACCCATCCTGCAGGCGGTAGTGGACGCCATACTCATCCTGTGGGTAGTAGAGGACCATATATACCCATCCAGTTGGGGGGTAGTGGACCCCATACCCATCCTATGGGCAGTTGTTGGGCCCAGACCCATCCTACAAGTGGTATGGACCCCTTACCCACCTAACAGGTGGTATATATGGCCCATATATACCCATCCGTATTGTATGTACTACCTCTATCTTTAAATCAAACAGAATGTTTGTACTGTAACTCTGCAACTATGTATGTACTTTTCCGAAATAAATTATTATTATTATTATTATTATTATTATTATTATTACTATGATTATTATTATTTTTATTATTACAATAGGTAGTAGACACTATACCATCCTGTTTGCAGTAGTTTACCCCATACACATTCCAACGTAACATCGTTTTCTGTTGATGTTCCTATAATTCATTCTCTAAAGAATTTTAAAGCATAAACTAGTGTATAAAATAGAATAGAATAGAATAGAATAGAATGTTTATTTAGGTAAGGTACATACATACAAGAAATTTTTACAAAGATTGGTTGACTTATAGGTAGAGCTAGTACATACAATGCCTAAAGCCACTATTACGCAAAGCGTTTCGGGCATGAAAAACTTAAATGACAAGCTTAATACTAATTGAGCATAAAGAGTAGAATGAAAACAAGAAATGAAAACATAGCTGAAAAAGCAGCACAAATACAATTATGTCGACAAACAGCGCTCTTTAAAAAAAACTGACATTGGTTGACAATAGAAGGGTAAGGTAGGTTACAGGGAATTTATTAGGTATTATTACAATAGGTAGTGAAATGTTGATTGGTGACATTTATTTTATGTAATAAACTATAGTTCTTATTATAATTTACTAAGAACAATTAATATTTCTTAAAACAAAACTACTAGCCTTCAATAAGATGTAGCTGATCTGAGTCGTGAACCAATCACGTCTATTCTGCTGTCTACGGCGATGGACGGGTACTATGAGCAATTGGTACGTGAGGAAGAGTTTGAGCCTTGAAAAAAATATAACTGGGTATTTGCTTATGAATTAGTACATATATATACCACATATGTACTAATTCATAAGCAAAATATTGACTATAATCAATAAGTCATATATGTGCTGTCTTGTGCGAGAGCGGGTTGTGTCCTCACAGCCTCCCACAGAACATGTTCAGACGCAGTGGCTGATGCTTCACTTTTTTATTTTTGAGATATATACAAGAGTTGTTACATTCTTGTACAGCCACTAGTACGCGTAGCGTTTCGGGCAGGTCCCTGGAATACGATCCCCGCCGCGAAGATTCGTTTTTTCATCCAAGTACACATTTTACTGTTGCGTTAAACAGAGACTACAGTTAAGGAATTGCGCCCAGTAAATCCTCCCCGGCCAGGGTACGAACCCATGACATAGCGCTCGCGGAACGCCAGGCGAGTGTCTTAATTACCACTACACCACGGAGACTGTCATATACCACATACTGACTTGGTCAGTCAGGTTAAACACTGTATAGGTCGGCCCAGTAATTGGACTGGTGATCACACTGACATACTCATAGATAGAGGGTCTTCGGTAAGCTTAACAGGCTTCCTGTCACGTTAAGTTGGATAAAGTGATACATAATTAAAAAGAAAATAGTCGCACCAGAAACAAAGGAAAATAAAAATCCATAACAATTTAAGAAAAAATGAGTGTAATTATAGTGGTAATAAAAACATTCTGTTCAATAATAATATGATTATTATTATTATATAAATTAACAATGAACAAATTAAGAAAGATTGTCATAATTTAAAAAATAATATAAATTTTAGCATAAATCATTAGAATATTCAGATATTACTTAACTTTTCAGAGTGACACCAGAGAAATGTAATCATAACTTCCTCAAGAATAGGGTTTATTATAACATATTTTGGATGCCCTTTCGGGCACTATAAAACATTAGCTTATATTATTGATATAGATCGCCGGCTTAACAAAGTCTACCATTTAACTCAGATGATATTGGCTCAATACAAGGAATTCATAGAAGTCAAAGTGAAGAATATTGAAGCACTTATTCATTAACCAGTTGCCTGAACTGTTGATTGATTGATGAAGATTGAGCCGCCCAAGAGGTGGCACGGGCACGAGTAGCCCGGAGCTGGTAGATGTTCCAAGTGAATGTGATTATTGGGTCGTAATAGGATAGTTACACATTAGAAGTAAATATAACAATTTTGTGGATTCCTTCACACTTTGGCCTGCGGGAACATGACAATGTTGACACCCTTGCTAACGTTGCAGTAAATAAAGACAGATTGAACGGAATCTTGAGCTATCAAATAGGTCCCTGAAAAGTGTCATTAGACGAGAACTCTTGGATGAATTTGAAGAAAGTAGAACAGTGCAAACTGGAACTAGCAATTCAATTTCTTTCTTTATTATGCACCCCATACCCATCCCGTGAACGGTGGTGTAAAGGATTACAGAGGCACATAATCGGTTCAGGAACTGAACCCTCTAGTTCGTTTAGCTAAGCAGATAACAATTTTTTATGCAAGTTACAAAATTATTAAAATTATATATACATGTACACATTCTCATACATACATGTATATATATATATATATATATATATATATATATATATATATATATATATATATATATATATATATATATATATATATATATTGTTACGGCCCTCTCGGGACGCAACGGGGTCCTTACTCTGATGTTGTTAGAGGAAGTTGTATCCGACCCCAAGCCAGTAGTGGCTTTCAAGGGATGTGATCCGTGACGCAAGAAACGTAAAGAGGGAAGGGAAAGAAAGTTAAGAACTTAAGACTATAATTGTTACCATCACCAAATAATATATATATATATATAAAAGAGTGCACAGGGGGAGGGGTATTAACACTTATTTACAGGGGAAATACACTGTTGTCTTCTGCTGAAGACTCTGGTGCAAAACTCTCTGTGCTGAGTCCTCAGTGCTTCTTCGTGGCCTCACAACGAATTCTTCTGAGAAGTTGAGCCTACCCTGGCCACAGGTCAGCCAAAACACAGGTCCACTGGGGGCACCGCCGTGGAGGCCGTCAACCACAAGTCCAGCGGGTCTGCTGGCAGGTTCCGGGTCAGCAAGGCTGGTCAGGCCACTCCACGAACGATATAAGGGTAACGCCCTAGACAGGAGCCTCGTGTGATACCACAAATCACTCTCCTGTCCTCAATACCCCAGTGGATAATCGTCTCCAGCAGTCGGTCCCGGGTAATCCTTCTACTGCCACTCCACTGGCAGGGTAACACCACAGTGTTCTTCCGGGGGACGACTTCACAGCTGCTGCAGCAAAGCACAAGGTATGGAGACGGCTACCTTGGGTAGACTGACTCAACTTCCATCACAGCAGTCCCAGGTCGACTCTGTAAGCAGACACGTCATCAATAACAGGGACACTAAAACACCTCACTTACAGGCTCAGACACAAACGCCCGACATATCCACTCCATAGATGGCGTTGTAGTCTGAGCACCACCTCACCAGAGGTCAGCGGCGGCGGTGTTGAGTGCTGAACGGGACTGGAAACTGGCCCTCGTAGCTAGTACACGTCGTCCTCACCAGGTGTCGTCGTCCTTTTGGAGGGGGTTTCGGGAGCTGACCCACAGATGGCGCGGTCGTCACTGCTCCGTGCTCGGACGCTGGATCCGGGTTCGTAACATATATATATATATATATGTCGTACCTAGTAGCCAGAACGCACATCTCAGCCTACTATGCAAGACCCGATTTGCCTAATAAGCCAAGTTTTCATGAATTAATTGTTTTTCGACTACCTAACCTACCTAACCTAACCTAACCAAACTTTTTCTGCTACCTAACCTAACCTAACCTATATAGATAGGTTAGGTTAGGTTAGGTAGGGTTGGTTAGGTTTGGTCATATATCTACGTTAATTTTAACTCCAATAAAAAAAAATGACCTCATACATAATGAAATGGGTAGCTTTATCATTTCATAAGAAAAAAATTAGAGAAAATATATTAATTCAGGAAAACTTGGCTTATTACGCAAATCGGGCCTTGCATAGTAGGCCGAAAAGTGCATTCTGGCTATTAGGTACGACATATATATATATATATATATATATATATATATATATATATATATATATATATATATATATATATATATATATATATATATGTCGTACCTAGTAGCCAGAACGCACTTCTCAGCCTACTATGCAAGGCCCGATTTGCCTAATAAGCCAAGTTTTCATGAAATAATTATTTTTCGACTACCCAACCTACCTAACCTAACCTAACCTAACTTTTTCGGCTACATAACCTAACCTAACCTATAAAGATAGGTTAGGTTAGGTTAGGTAGGGTTGGTTAAGTTCGGTCATATATCTACGGTAATATTAACTCCAATAAAAAAAATTGTCCTCATACATAATGATATGGGTAGCTCTATCATTTTATAAGAAAAAAATTAGAGAAAATATAATAATTCAGGAAAACTTGGCTTATTAGGCAAATCGGGCCTTGCATAGTAGGCCGAGAAGTGCGTTCTGGCTACTAGGTACGACATATATATATATATATATATATATATATATATATATATATATATATATATGTCGTACCTAGTAGCCAGAACTCACTTCTCAGCCTACTATTCAAGGCCCGATTTGCCTAATAAGCCAAGTTTTCCTGAATTAATATATTTACTATAATTTTTTTCTTATGAAATGATAAAGCAACCCTTTTCTCTATGTATGAGGTCAATTTTTTTTTATTGGAGTTAAAATTAACGTAGATATATGACCGAACCTAACCAACCCTACCTAACCTAACCTAACCTATATTTATAGGTAAGGTTAGGTTAGGTAGCCAAAAAAAGCTAGGTTAGGTTAGGTTAGGTAGGTTAGGTAGACGAAAAAACATTAATTCATGAAAACTTGGCTTATTAGGCAAATCGGGCCTTGAATAGTAGGCTGAGAAGTGCGTTCTGGCTATTAGGTACGACATATATATATATATATATATATATATATATATATATATATATATATATATATATATATATATATATATATATATATATATATATATATATATATATATATATATATATATATATATATATATATATGTATACATACACATACATATTTAATCACCCAAACAAATACACACATCAATAATCTTTTGTGTCACAAGTGATTAACAAGAGGCTCACAACAGTCATTATACAAGGCACTTTACATCTATAGTGAGTCACACAGTTACTAGTCTTGCTCCACACCCACCCAACTGGGCGGCAGCTTTACAGTCATGTGCTCCACACCCACCCAACTGGGCGGCACTTTTACAGTCATGTGCTCCACACCCACCCAACTGGGCGGCAGCTTTAGTCATGTGCTCCACACCCACCCAACTGGGCGGCAGCTTTAGTCATGTGCTCCACACCCACCCAACTGGGCGGCAGCTTCACAGTCATGTGCATGCATTACCTACAGTAAGCAAATTTTGGATACTTCGCTAAGATTTCGGGCAGCACATCATTATGAATGAAGTACTTACACATTTCTTGAACACTATTGATGGTGTTATCTCTAAATTCCGCAATTTTTTTCACATTCCATTATATAATGACGCAAAGTATGCGAATAGTTCTGCTGACAGAGTTTACATTTAGTCATCTCTACATCAGCAGATGTTACAAACTCCCAGAGGTACAATTGTAGCCGAGCCTAAGCCTAGCAGTGGTAACATCTAGAAGTCTGGTAACCTTATTGGATGACCCATAGACGTGCAGTACTTCCTGCATAATAGAATGATGATAGATGGAGTAACTGGTGTGAATTTCACTTTGCTTCAAGTCTCTGAAATTTAGTTGATGTTCCTGGGATATTGCTGCCCTCAGGCTGCTCAAATTAAGGCAGTTCAAGTTGGTAATCAATTCCCTCTTTACGAGCAAAAGTCTTGGCCAACTCATCAGTTCTATCATGCATTCGGAGACCAATATGGGAAGGAATCCACAGGTGACAATTTCTGACTCCATCATTGATTATTTCATTATATCTGTGTCTAGCTTCAGAGATAAGCACGTCACAGTTATGTCTTGGGGAGCTGAGGGCAGTCAAGGATGACAAGGAGTCACTTACAATTAGCGTGTCAACTTTGGATTCATATACGCGCTCGAGTGCAAGGATTATGGCAACCAATTCTGTTTGGAGAGTGGAGGCCCAGTTACTTAGACGCGCTCCACATTCATGGGAGAAGGAACCATCTCTCCCTGTCACAACAACTGCACTTCCAGCTGCACCATAGGACTGATGCAAGGAGCCATCAGTGTAAATAATCTGAGAAAGGGAGCGCTCTCTGACTAAATCATCAATATGGCTTAAGGCATTGTACTTTGCTTCTTGTCGAAGCAAGGCTTGTTCTTTAATCAGTTTCTTGGGTAGGAAAGGGGACCAGCAGGTCCATTGTTTATCACAATGAAATGTGTGAAGTAAAACATGTGTATGGGGGAAGTAACAAAGTCTGCAGACTAACAGACGTTGTCACAGCTCGAATAAGACTTAGCTACAAGTATCTCTGGCAGTTCGGCTTGTATAGGGATCTAGATGAAGCAAAGTGTCGGAAAATCCGACACAATTTAATAATATTACATGCAATTGCAGATAATATTGCTGCCATTGTATACACAAGTTAACCCATAGAAAATGTAACTTGTAGTGGAATTCTCCGTCTATAGAAAACGGGATATCATTGCCACATACTATTATAATTCACCAGCTATTGTGTTGGAATTATTCTTAAATACATTAGTCTTTGGACTTTTACCATCATAAAACATCTTATTTTAATTCACTTAATTATTAGTATCAAAATAAAGTAATTGTGACCCTTCTATCAGTTACTGATATCTGGACAAAGTAGGCCAGGAGCGTCAGTAGGAGAGGTCAGCCATTGTGGTTAATCGTGGGGCAAATTACGGCTCCTATAAATTCTCTTGGACAAAGTGTTATGGAAACCAAAGGTCTGCCATCATCAACACGCTGTCATCAATCTCACGGGGAAGTGTTTTTCCGAAACCCGTTTATCTAATCATTTTTGGCCATTAATGTTAGGTAGATATTGGGTGGACCGGTGAGAGCACAAATGATCGACTCAAAAAAGGTAATTAAGCCTTTGGTCCTTATTGGAATCATTATACAGTGTTTTCTCTGATATAGCTGTCATATATTAGGATTCTGGCTTTATAGCTAGCGTTCTTTGACAGGAACAAGAAGAGGAAGCAAGACTTGATTCATCAGTTACTGGGTGATGGAAGAAGCCTCAAATGAGGATAACTTGGTGTCTACATCCTAGTTATACCTGGTGGATTTAAGTCTGCTGTACAATAAGATCAGGAACCTCTTCAATGTATACTAATATATGTAGTTTAATACTGTAGTTTGATTGGCTGCATATATATACATTTAATATAAACCCCCCCTAATGTGTATGGATCGATTTGTGAGATTATTGCAGAAATACAGTCCACTTAACTTCATACAAATTGCTATCGAAAAATATAAATTAACGTAAATATAAATTCTATATAAATTCATATAAATTAAATAAATATAAATCTCACAGGTTGGTTTTCACATTATTTGGTCCTTCGAAACCAGATTATTTGGTCCTTTGAACCGAGATTATATGGTCATCATCGAGCCGGATGATGACTATTTGGTCATCTTAGTACCGGATGAACCAGTTAACCAGTGGATTCATTAAATATACTGGTACTAGTGCAGTGTGATTTATACAATACTTAGCCAGTCAATGACCGGCGGCATAGCCTCCCTCGAGCGAGCTCAGGAGCCCCCATCAGCCCAGTTCAGCCTGATACAGCGGTTTCATGGTCACCCACAGATTTGGTGGGTTGTTATTCCGTGGGATGACAGCGCTAATATTGAAGCCAGGCAAATTAGTGGTTGCGTCCTCGGGAGACTGTTCACGGATTTCGTGGTGTTAATTTCGCGAGAGATTATCCACGAATTTTGTGGAGTTAATTTCGCGAGGTCACTAATAATATTTAATACTTCTAGATAATATTAGAAGTTTCATAGAGGCTATCATCAATAATTGTGTATATTATTTCTCCAAAATAGAGAATTATTTAATATGTATTGCACTAGTGTTCTCAATACAATATTTACTAATTGCCAACCCACAACAGGGTAGGATATACATTGACTAGTGTTTATAGATAACCTAGTCCCCTATTACCATTGACTAGTTGAGCTATTTATTGTTCATCCTAGTCCCATTATTACCATAGTCTAGTTGTACTATATTGAACAACCTAGCACCATTAATGAATGGTGCAGACCCTATTTTGGGTGTAAGTGTTACCAGCTCGAGTTGAGTTGTGTATATATAATAATTTACTTATGATCATTACACCTTTGAGTGATTAATTAGTGTCTATACCATTCTAGGGTGATTTTGAAGAGCTAACCTAAAGGTACTTCCAATGACACTAGTTTATCACTCAAATCATTAGTGTGTATGATTGTATATATATAATGTATTAATTTTAAGTGCTAACCTCTAGTAGAGGTGGGATTACAGCCTAGTGAGTGCAGAATGGTGTTGTCTAAAGCGTGAACATGGCCGGATATAACGCTCTGGGCCTCCAGGTGCCATTAGAACACTATACAGCTGCTGTTAGTGAAGCCTTTTCTAAACTATTTTCCCCTCGATTGGTAGAATCAACAATTGCAAGCAGACAAACGGTGGATGTATTACCTGTGAATTCTGGGGTCAATAATAAGTTTACAGACACCTATCTGGAATTCATCATCAAGGGGGTGAACGGCCAGCTGGTGGATTTATCATCTATAGCTTTGGAGTTGTCTATTGATCTAACCGAAGAAGATGGAACAACGCCTTTAGGAGACGCTAAAAACGTTTCGTTGGTGAATGGATTATCGCAAACTCTATTCAAATCCGCTATTGTGTATTTAAACGAAACAGTAGTTGAAACCAGCTCATTATTCTCATTCTGGTCATACGTAAAGTTATTATCTACGATTTCTGGGTGTAAGGTTAACCGCTATGATAAACTGTCACAGTTTTTTAATCGCGTCGATCCAGGTAAAATTGAAGCTGCTTATTTTACTAACGCCTTGGCTGGTGAGAAGCACCGGATGACTGATATGAAAACGACTGGGGTGAATACTTGTTTTAAGCCGGCGATCTATATCAATAAGCTAATGTTTTAAAGTGCCCGAAAGGGCATCCAAAATATCAGATAGACAACGCCATCTATGGAGTAACTTACGAGTACATTTTTCTCGTGTCACTCTGAAAAGTTAAGTAATATCTGAATATTCTAATGATTTATGCTAAAATTTATATTATTTTTTAAATTTTGACAATCTTTCTTAATTTGTTCATTGTTAATTTACATAATAATAATAATCTTATTATTATTGAACAGAATGTTTTTATTACCACTATAATTACACTCATTTTTTCTTAAATTGTTATAGATTTTTATTTTCCTTTGTTTCTGGTGCGACTATTTTCTTTTTAATTATGTATCACTTTATCCAATTTACCGTGACAGGAAGCCTGTTAAGCTTATCGAAGCCCCTCTATCTATGAGTATGTCAGTGTGATCACCAGTCCAATTACTGGCCCGACCTATACAGTATTTAACCTGACTGACCAAGTCAGTATGTGGTATATGACAGTCTCCATGGTGTAGTGGTAAGACACTCGCCTGGCGTTCCGCGAGCGCTATATCATGGGTTCGTACCCTGGCCGGGGAGGATTTACTGGGCGCAATTCCTGAACTGTAGCCTCTGTTTAACGCAACAGTAAAGTGTGAACTTGGATGAACTTCTTCGCGGCGGGGATCGTATTCCAGGGACCTGCCCGAAACGCTACGCGTACTAGTGGCTGTACAAGAATGTAACAACTCTTGTATATATCTCAAAAATAAAAAAGTGAAGTAGTAATAATAAACTTAATAAGTAATAATAAACTAATAGTGCTTATTATAATTATAATTTCCATACCCATCTGGGCAGTAGTGGACCCAATACCCATCTTGTGGGCAGTAGTGGACCCAATACCCATCTTGTGGGCAGTAGTGGACCCAATACCCATCTTGTGGGCAGTAGTGGACCCAATACCCATCTTGTGGGCAGTAGTGGACCCAATACCCATCTTGTGGGCAGTAGTGGACCCAATACCCATCTTGTGGGCAGTAGTGGACCCAATATACTCATCCTGTTGGTTGTAGTGGCCCCCCATACCCATCCTGTGAGTGGTTGTCGACCCAATACCCATATTGTGGGCGGTAGTGGATTTCATACCCATCCTGTAGGCGGTAGTGGACCCCATACTCATTTTGTGAGAGGTAGTTGGCGCATATACCCATCCTGTGGATGGACATGACCCTCATACCCACCCTGTGGGCGGTAGTGAACCCCCATACCCATCCTGTGGGCGGTAGTGGAGGCCATACCCATCATTTATTTATTTATTTATTTATTTATTTATTTATTTATTTATTTATGAATATACAAGAATGTACATAAGGAATGTGAGGATACAAATATGGTAATTACAGTCTTGTAAAGCCACTAGCACGCGCAGCGTTTCGGGCAGGTCCTTAATCTAAGAAAATTTTAAGGAGGTAAAAACTTGCAAAAATTATACAACAAAAAAATGATAACAGATTACATGAAATGAAAAAAAAGATGAGAGAAAATTGTAGGTACAGTATATTAAAGCACATAGGTAGCTAAGATTGATTGCAATGACAGCTTGAATGGTAGTTGACAAAAAAATTGGTAGGCACAATACAGCAGAAACAATATAAGATTGATTGCAATGACAGCTTGAATGGTAGTTGACAAAAATTGGTAGTCACAATACAGCATATGGCTAGCACATAAAAGAAGACAGCAATGAACACAATGATAAGGTTGTTTGATATTACATAAAAATTAGGAGATTGGGTAACACTAGGTACAGAGCAAATTTAAAGCTCAGTGTAGGAAACTAAGAAGATGAAGTTAGGTACTTTTTGGTTTTGCTTTTAAA